>NC_138773.1:179546724-179584224 GCF_965119305.1 Pelophylax lessonae | reverse complement strand
GTCCAAGAAGCACATTCAGGCGTTCTAGGAGCATAAATACACATAAAACTTTCTTACTACCTATCACACTTTTCAAGGCCCTAGAGCACCAATACAATGGAAAAGTCCACAAAATGACCCCATTTTGGAAAGCAAACACTCCAACGTATATTCTATGAGGCATTATGGGTCGTTTGAACATATCATTTTTTTCCACAGGTTTTTGGAAAATGTGGGAAAAAAATGAAAACTTTTTTTTTTTACACAAAGTTGTCAATTTATAGGATATTCCTAACACATAGCATGTACACAGCAAAAATGACACCCCAAAATACATTCTGCCACTCCTCCTGAGTATGGCAATACCACATGTGTGAGACTTTTTCACAGCCTAGCCATATAGAGGGGCCTAACATCCAAGGAGCATCATCATGCATCCTAGCCACTTGCCTAGGCCTATTTTTGACATTTGGTGTTTACAAGCTAAAATCAGTTGTTTTGCTAGAAAACTGCTTAGAACCCCCAAACATCATATATTTTTTTTTAGCAGAGACCCTAGAGAATAAAATGGAGATTATTGCAATATTTTTTATCACACCGTATTTGCGTAGCGGTCTTCCAAACGCAATTTTTTTGGAAAAAATTCACTTTTTTTAATTAAAAAATAAGAAACCAGTAAAGTTAGCCCAATTTTTTTCCATAATGTGAAAGATAATGTTACGCCGAGTAAATAGATACCCAACATGCCATGTTTCAAAATTGCGCACGCTCACGGAATGGTGACAAACTTTGGTACTTAAAAATCCCCATAGGCGACAATTTAAAAATTTCTACAGGTTGCCATCTTTGAGTTACAGAGGAGGTCTAGGGCTCAAATTATTCCCCTTGCTCTAACGATCGCGGCGATACCTCACATGTGTGGTTTGAACACCGTTTACATATGTGGGCGGGGTTTCTGTATGCATTCGCTTCTGCGCGCGAGCTAACGGGGACAGGGCGCTTTAATTTTTTTTTTTTTTTTTTACTATTTATTTTATTTATTATTTTTTATTTTTACACCGTTTAAAAAAAAAAAAAAAAAAAATTGATCATTTTTATTTCTATTAAAAGAAATGTAAATATTCCTCGTAATAGAAATAGGCACGACAGGACCTCTTTTTTGTGAGATCTGGGGTCAAAAAGTCCTCAGATCTCACAAGTACACTAAAAGATATAAAAAAAAAAAAAAAATAATTATAATATAAAATGAAAAAAAAAAAAAAAAAAGGACCTTTTAAACCGGTTGCTAGGCAACAACATTTTCCGTAGCTCCGGTCCTCCAAGACCATAGAGTCAAGTGAGGGCAAGCTTGCCCTCACTCGACATCCTGTCTGTGAGGATTCGGGACCGGATCGTTTTTTCCGCTGCCGGCGGGTCCGGTAAGCGGGGAAAAGGACCGGAACGCGTCGGGAGGGGGGGGGCGCCTCTTCCGCCATCCCGGAAGGGTGATCCCACGGCGAATCCGCCGCTGGGACCACCCTTATCGGAAAGCCAACCGTCCACCGTTTAAAAAAATACCAGGGTTATGGCAGCTATCTGCTGCCATAACACCGGTATTTAGGTTTAAACGGAGGACGTATATAAACCTTTTTGGACTTGGACATGGTGGCTGTATGAAGGGTGACAGGTACTCGGGTACTTTGTTGGGCAGGTGACAGGTACTCTGGTACTGATGAGCAGGTGGCAGGTACTCGGGTACTCCGATAGGCAGGCGACAGGTACTCGGGTACTCTGATGGGCAGGTGACAGGTACTGATGAGTAGTACTCACTGACTGATAGGTGATACTGTACTGATGGGTACTGATGATCAGTACTGATACGTGATAGGTACTGATGAGTACTGATGAGTAGTGATGGGTACTGATGAGCAGGCGGCAAGTACTTGGGTACTTCAGGCGTCAGGTACTCTGATGAGCAGGTGGAAGGTACTCGGGTACTCTGATGGGTAGGTGACAGGTACTCAGGTACTCTGATGACGGGTACTCCGTTGACAGGTACTCAAAGTACCCGAGTACCTGTCATCCGAGTACCCGAGTACCTGTCAGAGTACCCGAGTACCCGTCATCAGAGTACCCGAGTACCTGTCGTCAGAGTACCCGAGTACCTGTCGTCAGAGTACCCGAGTACCTGTCGTCAGAGTACCCGAGTACCTGTCGTCAGAGTACCTGTCGTCAGAGTACCCGTCGTCAGAGTACCCGTCGTCAGAGTACCCGTCGTCAGAGTACCCGAGTACCTGTCGTCAGAGTACCCGAGTACCTGTCGTCAGAGTACCCGAGTACCTGTCGTCAGAGTACCCGAGTACCTGTCGTCAGAGTACCCGAGTACCTGTCGTCAGAGTACCCGAGTACCTGTCGCCCGAGTACCCGAGTACCTGTCGCCCGAGTACCTGTCGTCAGAGTACCCGAGTACCTGTCGTCAGAGTACCCGAGTACCTGTCGTCAGAGTACCCGAGTACCTGTCGTCAGAGTACCCGAGTACCTGTCGTCAGAGTACCCGAGTACCTGTCGTCAGAGTACCCGAGTACCTGTCGTCAGAGTACCCGAGTACCTGTCGTCAGAGTACCCGAGTACCTGTCGTCAGAGTACCCGAGTACCTGTCGTCAGAGTACCCGAGTACCTGTCGTCAGAGTACCCGAGTACCTGTCGTCAGAGTACCCGAGTACCTGTCGTCAGAGTACCCGAGTACCTGTCGTCAGAGTACCCGAGTACCTGTCGTCAGAGTACCCGAGTACCTGTCGTCAGAGTACCCGAGTACCTGTCGTCAGAGTACCCGAGTACCTGTCGTCAGAGTACCCGAGTACCTGTCGTCAGAGTACCCGAGTACCTGTCGTCAGAGTACCCGAGTACCTGTCGTCAGAGTACCCGAGTACCTGTCGTCAGAGTACCCGAGTACCTGTCGTCAGAGTACCCGAGTACCTGTCACCAGCCCGTCAGAGTACCCGAGTACCTGTCACCAGCCCGTCAGAGTACCCGAGTACCTGTCATCTGAGTACCTGATGGGCTGGTGACAGGTACTCGGGTACTTTGATGGGCTAGTGACAGGTGCTCTTTATTGGGGGGGGGGCAATCAGTGTGTTTGGGGTGCACTATGATTGGTAACTAGCTGTTACCACACTCTCTTCCTCACACAGGATCAGTGTGTGAGGAGGAGAACACGGTGACAGCTAGTTACCGTGTTCTCTGTTGACATTTGTGACCGGCTGTGATTGGACACAGCCGGTCACGTGGTAAAGAGCCAATTTCATTGGCTCTTTACCTAGATCGGGGATCGACTCTGTCCGAGGGACGAGCCTCGTCCCCGATCGCTGCTCTGCGCGCCCCCGGGGGCGCGCATTGCAGAGAGAACGAGCGGCTCGTGCTGGAGCCGCTCATGTGATCGGCTGTGATTGACACAGCCGATCACATGGTAAACAGCCAATTTCTATTGGCTGTTTACCTTGATCAGGGATGGGCTATGTCCGAGGGACGAGCCTCATCCCTGATCGCGCCGCTGCGCGCCGCCGGGGGCGCGCAGTAGCAGCTAGAACGGGCCGACGTCATATGACGGCGGCCCGGATCTAGACAACCACTTTGCCGACGTCATTTTACATGACTCGGTATGGAAGTGGTTAATAGCTGATTGAAGCTTGTTTTGGCACCAATTCAAGCAAGAGCATTTCGCTAGCTCTGGATCAGACCTGCACATTGTTCAGGAGAACTTTTGACAATAACTTTTTTTTCAAAACTGCTTCAGTTCAGACATTTTTGTAGAATTGTGGTGTGAACTTCTCTCTTGAGGTTATTCCACAGCATCTCTGTGGAGTTAAAGCGTAACTTTACCCAACAACTTGATAAAAAAATAATGTTCTTTAGCAAGGAACATACATTCCACATTAATAATTATGCTACCAAAATTAGTGTAAGCTGTGAATTTCCTCCAGCATTGCTCCTGTTTCTTCTTACTGGAGGCTGCCCTTTTGCTGAAGCCCTGAGCAGCAGTAAATCTTTAGTCTTTCAGCAGGTCATCCTTTACATTTTTGGCAAGTTTGTAGAGTAGGGTGAGACACTATTGTTCCTGAATTTTAAACTGTATAGCGCTGATTTTTAAATGATTTATATAGCTATACCTACAGAAGGGGCCAGGCTGAATTGAAATTAAATCAGAAAAGTTCCACTTTAAAGTTTAAGCTAGCATTGGGCCACTCCAAAAGGCGCATTTATTTATTTTTTTCTGAAGCCAGTCTGTTGGATTTATTTTGATGCTTAAGGTCATTGTCCTGCTTCATTACCCAACTTATAATAAGCTTCAGCTGGCGAACAGCCACCCTGACATCCTGTAGGATAGTTTAGTAAACTTGGAAATTCACTCCCCCCCCCCCCCCCCCCCTCGATGTTGGCAAGTGGTCCAGGCCCTGAGACAGCAAAGCAAGCCCAAATCATAATGTTCCCTCCACTATACTTTGCTTTTGGGATGTTTTGATGTTGGTAAGCTGCTTCCTTCTTGTGCCATACATAGTGCGGAGTATTCTTCCAGAACTATTTAACTTTGTTTCATCAATCCACCAAACATTTTCCCAGTAGCTTTGCAGTTTGCCAAATTTCAGACGTAAAGCAATGTTTTTTTTTTTTTTTCGTGGCCTTCTGTCAGACACCCTGTCTGTTCAAAGAATTATATATGGTACTCATGAACAGGGATTTTTGCCAGTTCCAGTGATGTCTTCAAGCCTTTAGAAGGAGTTCTTCTCAGAGATGTATAGTAACTAAGTAGAACTACTTCACTACTGTACTTAAGTACGGAAAGGCGGTATCTGTACTTTCCTAGAGTAGAATTTTTTTTCTCCTACTTCCACTTTTACTTCACTACATTTTTTTGATTTCAATACTTCTACTCCGATATTTTTTTTTTGTGCTGCATAGTTACTCGTTACTATTATAAAAATGACCACTGCCAGAACAGTAGATGGCAGGTTTCATGAAGCTCAAAAAAAATGTATAATGTCATGTGTACTTTTGACTTTTGACTTCTTTCTTTAATAACTACATAACACAGTACTTGTACTTTTACTTTCAGTACTTGAGTAGCAAATTTTTTTCAAAAACTACTGGTACTTTTACTTTCAGTACTTGAGTAGCAACATTTTTAAAAAAACTACTTGCAATACTTAAGTACAAAAAATGTTGAATACTTTAGTACTTCTACTCAAGTCACTTTTTGATCGAGCACTTGTACTTTTACTCAAGTATGGGTTTTGAGTACTTTATACAACTCTGGTTCTTCTTTAGCTCATTGAGTATCCTGCATTGTGCCTCGGCAATCATCTTGGATGGATGCCCACTTCTAGGAAGAGTAGCCACAGTACTAAACTGTCTACATTTATGGACAATTGGTCTGACTGATGGTTGCGTAAACACTTTGATTGCTTTGTAACCCTTTCCAGTTTTATGCAGATCAACTCTTGATCGTATGTCTTCAGAGAGCTCTTTTTTTGCGAGGCATAGTTACATCAGCTTGTGCCTCTTATGAATCGCCATCTTAAAATGTTTTTAGTGTCTTTTCTCAATCAAAGTAGCTGTAAACGACACCTTCATACGCATTTTGTAATAAAGTCTATATGTTCACTTACTATTTCATCCTGCACTGTAAATGTTTAATAGGTGTGTTCAATAAAGACAGGAACATTTTAAATTGAGAGCGTGTAAGGAATCAGCGCTAGATGTCTATAATTGGTGAACCATAACAAATCACTGATAGAGATATAGAAACCTATAAATTCTAGATGAGAACAATAATATATGCACAATAATAACGCAATAAGATGAAGTATAAAGTGCAGTGGCAGTGATCAATAAAGTGCTCTTGTGTTAGATAAAAATAGGAAAAAGTGCTAATAGGTGATTGGTACAGGTGGTGATCCTCCTATCACAATATAAATAGGTGCTAAAGTGGCGATGAAGTGTTCAATGCCCATTCAAGTAGAAAAAAATATAAAAAGGAACTAATAATAAACTGCAACTAAAATTGCTTAATAATGAAGTGATAAAAAGCTGCAAATTAAGTTGCACGGTGATTATCTATATACCAAAATCAAGTACAGGTGAACATATCAAAAAGATATTCCAATGAAATTAAATGATTAGAACAGGAAGTGCCTAATATCCAATAAATAAATAAATAGATGTGGAAAAATATAATCGCATAAAATCGCAAAGTGCCAAAAATGTGCAAAAAATGCAAAATTGCAATAAAAAAGTAGATAAAAGTTCATATGTGCTATATACTTATACTATATACTTTATACTTCATCTTATTGCGTTATTATTGTGCATATATTATTATTGTTCTCATCTAGAATTTATATGTTTCTATCAGGGATTTGTTATGGTTCACCAATTATAGACATCTAGCGCTGATTCCTTACACTCTCTCAATTTGGTTAGTATGTGGTGACACTACTGAATTAGCTGCTGATATTCTGGTGCTCCATTATACTTTATTTCTTCTTTGTTGCTATTTCCACACTCCTTTACCTCATTGGTAGCGCTTAGGTTCATTCCTTTTTTATTGTATTCAACATTTAAATTGTGTGTTATCAACTTAAGCACATTGTGTTTGTCTATTGCTGTGACTTCGATCTATGAGGATAAGATCACATTTTATGGCAAATAGAAAACCAGTTAATTCCAAGGGGTTCAAATACTTTCTTGCAACTGTATATTTCATATTCTTATTTGATAAGTTGAACTTCTACTCTATATGTGGATTTATGTGAAATATTTATTTTGATCATTAGTCATTGCTCATTTTGCGCATAGTTGAGCACTTTTGATTCTTACATTTTAGAAGTGCTCTATTTTTATTTATCCAAAAAAAAAAAAAAAAAGATTCTCTACATTTCCTGGATATGGTTCAGGCCAACCCAGTGGGCTGAACAACAAAAAAAAAAAAATGGAAAGATTGCTATACTAACCCAAGTGATGTTAGTGCATCTATCTCCCCCTCTGTGCGTTTGTGTTCTGACAGGAGAACAGCCATTGGCTGTGAGCGGTAATTGCAGGCTGGTTTTTTAGAATGTCCCTTCATCAAATGCCAATTAGACCGGCTTCTGTCAGAAAGACAGCTGTACAGACCACTGACCAAATGTCGGCTGGTTTCTGTATAACCAGCCTATATTAAGCTCATGTGTACCCAACCTTACTCTTTTTTTCATCCTGGATGGACCCCCAGAAGGGTGCTCTGGCTTCTTCCACCATTTCAAGGTGGCTCAGGCAGACCATCATCCAAGTATTAGTCTCAAAGATGGCTTTCCACCCATTTCTGTCACACTAGATCATGGGTTATTCAGCATCAAGCAACTGTTTTTTTGTTTTGTAGGATTTTTTTTTTTGCCAGATTTCCGAGGTTGTCACCTGGTCTTCTGTTCATGCATTCTCTAAGTGGTGATATGCCTCGTTTCCACTGAGCGGTTCGGGTCGGGTCGGTTCGGTACGGTACGCTAATTTGAGTGTTTCCATTATGAAAGTGGCCCATACAACAGAACCAAACCGCACCATTCCTGGTCCTGCTTCAGATGTAGGGCCATAGGAAATGGTACGGTTAGGGCGGAGCTACTGGCGTCACACGATGGAGTCCACTGATTGGCGGACAGGAAACCATCAATGCTCACGTTGCAAAACAAACACCTCATTTGGTGTGAACCCTGCATGGTCCCTGGTGGCCCGACTTGCAGTGGAAACGCTCACCTGAATAGGCCAGACCATTATAACCCTTCCAAACTGTACCGACCCAAACCGTTCCGCTCAGTGGAAACGAGGCATTAGGTAGATATTTTGGCCTCCTTTTTGATGGCAGCTGCCAGCAACTTATGTATGCTGGTAGTAGGAAGGGTTATCTGGGGGTGGCCTACAGTTGGTTTTGTTTTTTTGCCATTGTCCAATTCTCCTATAGGCGGCAGGAACACCCAAGTTTAAAGACTTCCCTTGTCCCTCAATGTGCTCCTAGAAAGGGCTTTTACAGAAAATCCTAAAAAAAAAATCACAACATTTTTTTTTCTTTCAACAGAGATAACAATTATTGATGTGGGTTTAAAAGCAACAGGGATCATCCAAGGACTAGTAAAAGGTATGCTTTCATCATTTAGAGTCCATATGTGTGCAAAAACAATATATGTATTTCAAGTGAATATAAACCCAAGCAGCAAAAATGTAATATACAAAAATCTGCATCTGTGGGGGGTGGAGAAAGAATAATCTTCTACTCACCTTTCCTCTGACTTCGGGGTGCAGGAAAGTCATCCATCTCTAACAAGATTCCAGGAAATGCTGAGTACTCCAAATCTTGCGAGAGGACACTACAGCTCAGGGCTGAAAGTACCTTCTTAAAGAACTCCACATTTCCCAGATTTTGCTGGTAGTAGGATGATGTCACCCTTGCCAAGGTGCAGTGGGCAGAAGCCAGGGGGAATGGTTGGTATTCTGTGCTTTTTTTATTTTGTTTGTTTTCTAACACTTTTTAACAACATTATTTCATGCAAAGTCCACTATAAACATGAAGCATAAGTACTCTGTCTGTAAAATTGTGTTGTAGATCTGCTTTTCTCCCAACATTTAACCTACAACGTGACTTTCTTGTTTAAAATTTCCTGCTGCTTGTGATAATCTTCCATTTTCAAACTTGGACTTCCTTTCTGTCACCTGTAGGTAACATCTACACAAATCTTTCCTTGTTTCTATACAGAAAGGAGTGGAGTTTCATTAAGCTTAAGTTGTAATGCTTTGTTGCAATAATTTTTGCAGATGTTGTGGCTAGCCATTTAAACTTGATCATTTGTTATACTGTAAATTTTCTTTCAGCCACGAATGTAAAGACTGGATTGATTTTTGACCCTAGAAGCAAAGCTCTTGTTCTCAACGGTAAACCGGGTCATCTTCAATTTTATTCCCTTCATGATGACAAACAGCTCTTTAATGTAAGTTTTATAGTAGGATAAGTTCAATCAACATCACTCATTCAATATAACCCCATTCATATCCCTCCTTTTGTATCTATATTCAGCTATTTTTTTGTGCAGTTTAAACAGGGGGCTTCTGGGCATGAATTTTACTATTGATCTTACCGGCCACCACTGCATCCTCTCCATAGCACCGTGACAGGTCATCTGATCACCCTATGTGGTCCTGGACAGGCAGTGCTGGTGTAATCGCATGAAATGGGTAGAGAGGTCAGCTGCATACTGCAAAAGAGTGTATTGAGGTAGTGAAGTAGATACACCTTTGCAATCACATTTTTGAGCACGGTTTCAGATGGACACAAGCTTACTGTAAATGTGGCTGTTTTTTGCACCTATAGTTGACATTTTTGATGCTTTACAGTAAACCCCCCTCCATTGCGGGGGTTACGTTTCGGACCCAGCCGCAAAAATCCGTGAAATAGAAAAACCCTATTAAAATGCATTGTAGGCATGTTTTTTTTACTGTCACTGTACGTGTAAAAGCATTTTAAGGTCTTTAAACACACTTTTAAAACAATAGAAACTGATTTAAACACAAAAGATACTAAGAGACAGAGCAAGAGCTATGGTAAACACAAAAATATTTAATTTTTAATGATTTATATAGTAAAATAACATTACAAAAAAAACCACAATATACCGGAACCGCAAAAACTGAACCGCGATGGAGCGGGGGTTTACTGTATACATAAATTGATATATTGTGATATCAATTTGAACTTATATGTGGTTCGTATCAGCCTTTTTCAACCAGGGTGCCTTGAGGTTTCTTCAGCGGTGCCTTGGCAAAATGCCAAATATATATATATATATATATATATATATATATATATACAGTATCTCACAAAAGTGAGTGCAACCCTCACATTTTTGTAAATATTTTATTACATCTTTTCATGTGACAACACTGAAGAAATGACACTTTGCTACAATGTAAAGTAGTGAGTGTACAGCTTGTATAACAGTGTCAATTTGCTGTCACCTCAAAATAACTCAACACACAGCCATTAATGTCTAAACCGCTGGCAACAAAAGTGAGTACACCCCTAAGTAAAAATATCCAAATTGGGCCCAATTAGCCATTTTTCCTCCCCGGTGTCATGTGACTTGTTAGTATTACAAGATCTCAGGTGTGAATGGGGAGCGGGTGTGTTAAATTTGGTGTTATCGCTCTCTCATACTGGTCACTGGAAGTTCAAAATGGAACCTCATGGCAAAGAACTCTCTGAGGATCTGAAAAAATGAATTATTGCTCTGCATAAGGATGGTCTAGGCCATAATAAGATTGCTAAGACCCTAAAACTGAGATGCAGCACGGTCGCCAAGACCATACAGTGGTTTAACAGGACAGGTTCCACTCAGAACAGGCCTCGTCATGGTTGACCAAATAGGTTGAGTGCACGTGCTCAGCATCATATCCAGAGGTTGCCTTTGGGAAATAGACTTATGAGTGCTGCCAGCATTGCTTCAGAGACTGAAGAGGTGGGGGGGTCAACCTGTCAGTGCTCAGGCCATACACTGCATCAAATTGCTCTGCATGGCTGTCGTTCCAGAAGGAAGCCTCTTCTAAAGATCATGCACAAAGCCCACAGTTGGCTGAAGACAAGCAGACTAAGGACATGGGTTACTGGAACCATATCCTGTGGTCTGATGAGACCAAGATAAACTTATTTGGTTCAGATGGTGTCAAGCGTGTGTGACCGGCAACCAGGTGAGAAGTGCAAAGACAAGTGTGTCTTGCCTACAGTCAAGCATGGTGGTGGGAGTGTCATGGGCTGGGGCTGCATGAGTTCTGCCAATATTGGGGAGCCTACAGTTCATTGAGGGAACCATGAATGCCAACATGTACTGTCACATACTGAAGCAGAGCATGATCCCCTCCCTGCAGGGATTGGGCCACAGGGCAGTATTTCAACATAACGACCCCAAACACACCTTCAAGACGACCACTGCCTTGCTTAAGAAGCTGAGGGTAAAGATGATGTACTGCCCAAGCATGTCTCCAGACCTAGACCCTATTGAACATCTGTCGGGCATCCTCAAATGGAAGGTGGAGGATCGCAAAGTCTGACATCAACCAGCTCCTCATGGAGGAGTGGAAGAGGACTGCAGTGGCAACCTGTGAGGCTCTGGTGAACTCCATGCCCAAGAGGGTTAAGGCAGTGCTGGAAAATAATGGTGGCCACACAAAATATTGACACTTTGGGCCCAGATTGGACATTTTGACTTGGGGGTGTACTCACTTTTGTTTCCAACAATTTAGATATTAATGGCTGTGTGTTGTTATTTTGAGTGTACAGCAAATTTACACCGTTATACAAATTGTACACTCACTACTTTACATTGTAGCAAAGTGTAATTTTTTCAGTGTTGTCACATGAAAAGATATAATAAAATATTTACAAAAATGTCAGGGGTGTACTCACTTTTGTGAGATATGAGATAGAGAGTGTGTATATACATACATACATACATACATACATACATACATACAATATATATATATTCACAGTACTCCCCTCACATTTTTGTAAATGTTTTATTATATCTTTTCATTTGACAACACTGAAGAAATGACCCTTTGCTACAATGTAAAGTAGTGAGTGTACAGCTTTTCTAACGAGTCGCATGACACCGGGGAGGGAAAATGGCTAATTGGGCCCAATTTGGACATTTCCACTTAGGGGTGTACTCACTTTTGTGTGTGTGTGTATGTGTGTATGTATGTATGTATGTATGTATGTATGTATGTATGTGTTTTTTTTTTTTTTTTATATATATATATATGTGTGTGTGTGTGTGTGTGTGTGTGTGTGCTTTGTGACATGGTGCATTATCCTGCTGGAAGTAGCCTTCAGAAGGTGGGTACACTGTAGTCATAAAGGGATGGACATGGTCGGCAACAATACTCAGGTAGGCTGTGGCATTTAAACAATGCTCAATTGGTGCCAAGGGGCCCAAAGTCTGCCAAGAAAATATCCCCCAAACAATTGCACCAGCCTGAAAGTTTGATGCGAGGCAGGATGGATCTATGCTTTTATGTTACTGATGCCAAATTCTGACCCTACCATTTGAATGTCGCCGCTGAAATCGAGACTCATCAGACCAGGCGACATTTTTCCAATCTTCTTTTGTCCAATTTGGTAAGCCTGTGCAACTTGAAGCCTCAGTTTCCTGTTCTTAGCAGACAGGAGCGGTACCCTGTGAGGTCTTTGCTGCTGTAACACATCTGCTTCAAGGTTGGTTGTGTTGTGAGATGGTATTCTGCATAACTTGGTTGTAATGAGTAATTATTTGAGTTACTGTTGCATTTCTATCATCTCAAACCAGTCTGCCTATTCTCCTCAACCTGCTGAGACATGCTGGTAGTAGGAGGTGTTTTCCACTGCATTTCAAATTTCCACAAAAGTGCTTGCCCCGCTGCTTGCACTTCTGTAGGCCCAGGGTATTCATGTTACAGGGTACTTGTATGACCATTTTCTGAAGCACTCCTCCTGCCATGACCTTGTCTACAGATGTCAAAAGGACCATTCATTTCCTTAAAACCTTAGGCTGGATAATCAACAAAGTGTTCTCCCCAGCCATCACACTATATGGAGTACCTGGGTCTTACCTTTGGATATAGCCAATTTCAGAATCTCCCTTCCTTCAGACAATATTTTCTTCCTAAGTTCTCTCACATAAACTGTCAGATCCTTGAGTCACTCCACAGTTTGCCTTTGCAAGGTTCTGGATTTAATGGTGGCTTCCTTCCAGGCAGTACCTTTTTGCCCAGTTTCAGTTTCACACCAGGACTCTTCAAATCAACATCCTTATAGAATGAAACACACATGCTTTCTCTGGATAATCATATGCTTTTATCCAGCCAGGCAAAGCTTTCCCTTGCAAGGTGGATCGCCAACTCTTCCCTGCAGTTGGGGAAAGACCTTCCTTCCCATGCTATAGAATGTGGAGACAACAAATGCCAGCCTCACTGGTTGGGGGTATTTACAACTCCCAAGATGTCCAGGGAACCTGGTCCCCGGCAGAGTTAACTCTCCTCAACGTTGTGAGAGAGAGCCCTCAGACAAGATTTACAACACTTTAACCTAACCCCCCCCCAAACACACTTCTGCAAAATCACCCAGTCAATGTATGGTGCCATACATAAACTATCAGGGGATCGATAAGTGCCTGTCTTACTTTTATTTCATCCTTTTTTTTTTTTTTTTTTTCTCTCCCCCCTCTCCCGGCTCCGATTCCCGTCACTATTGTGACATTTGTACCAGTGATCTATTCATGTGTTTTTGTTCCTCAGTTTATTTAAATTAAGTACATACTTTTGGCTGGATGATAGTTTATCCCTTTGTGTAATAAACTCAGTTTTACAGTGTGTATTTACACTTTGTTTGCGACTTCTGTACTATGTTTTCTTTGTTTTCAATAAAATACTTGAACAAGAAACTATCAGGGAATCGCCAGAAGTCGAGCTGCCAACAGGGAATCAAAATTAATCCTCTTCTGGGTGGATACTCGCATCCCGGCTCTCTCTGCTGTCCACATTCATGGCTTGGACAACTGGGTTTACAATTCGTGGACTTAGGGGAATGGTCTTTTCATCCAGAAATCGTCCCACATCTGTCAAAGATTAGAGTATACCACATGTGGATATTCTGGCCTCCAGATTCAAACACAAACTGATCAGATTTGTGACCAGGACCAAGGATCCTCTAGCCTTTGCAGTAGATGCCCTGGTGATTGCTTGGATTCCATTCAGGCTGCTTTGCGCCTTCCCTCCAATAAAGATTCTTCCTCAGCTGCTGCTCAAGATAGGATGTGTTACATAGACAATTGAAATAGAGAAAAACCGCACATCCAAAGACCGAAAATAGCCAGCAAAAAATCACCATAAGATGAACAGAAATAATATATAAAATGCAGCGCTAATTAATTACCTGGCAAACAAGCAATGGCCTTGTGATGAACTAGGAGTGCAAAGAGAGAGCGCACACAGAGACAAATCACAGAACCCAACGTGCGGACATTTTTTGGGGATCAGGAGGGATGGCAACAGTAGCTATATAGTACAACATAGGGAAATGGTCCTCAGGGCAGTAATATGGCACAGCAAGGAGAAACCGTCTATGGAAAAGCAATGTGGCACAAAGGGGGGAAAAAAATCCTCAGGGCAGTATTATGGCACAGCAAGAAAAAATAGTCCACGGAGTAGCACTATGGCACAGCAGGGAAAATAGTCCACAGAGCAGCAATATGGCACAGCAAGGGGAAAAAGTCCTCAGGACAGTAACATGGCACAGCAAGGATAAACAGTGCTTGGCGTAGCAATATGGCACAACAAGGGGGAATCATTTCCATGGGCAGCAATATGGCACATCAAGGATAAACAGTCCACCTAACAGCAATATGGCACTGAAGGCAGGAATAGTGCTTTGGACAGTAATATGGCAAAGCAAGGATAAACAGTCCATGGAGTAGCAATATGGCACAGCAAAGGAAAATAATCCTCAGGGCAGTAATCTGGTACAGCAATGAGAAATGCAGAAGGGTTTAAGAATTCTCTCTGGGGACATCCTAATGGTCCTAGGTAGCTGGTGAGAGGTGGTCTTAGTTTGGGAAGGCAGGTCCAAGATAGTACGTGGAGGCAGTTCCCTGGGCAGGCGTATGCTGGGTACCCTGGCCACAAATTCGGAGTAGAGGACAGCTCCTGGAGGCCCATTCTTAATCTTGGGTCCTCACAGGCACAAGTAACATGCAGGGGGACGGGCAGAGAGGGGCTCGACCTCTGTTTCCCCCAGCTCAGCTTTTTGCCAAGGCGTTACTCATGTAAATTGCCCAATTCAGTCTCCTGTCTCGCCTTGAGGTCTGAATCTGGTGCACTGTGTACTCTAGAGACCCCCCTTTTGATCTGATTAGAGAGATCCTTTTGTAAGAACTCACATGTAAGGTTGCCATCCTTGTGGCCATCACACGTTCGGCATGTTTCTGAGCTAGCAGCCTTTTCTTGTAGGGAGTCTTTTCTTTTTTTTTTTTCAAATATGAAATTTTTTTATTCAGGAATATTCATACAAAAAAAAAAACAAAATACAAACATTTACTTCAAAGTGAAATTTACAACATTTTTTAACACGTATTTTAATCTTCTTCTTCCACTTTTTACCTCTTATATTCCTACATTTTTTCTCTCTTCCCTCCCTCCCTCCCTCCCTATCAAAACCCAAAAAAAAAAAAAAAAAAGGAAAACCCCCATAAGTTTTCTCTCCTCCTCTCTCTCCCCCCCTCACCCCTCTATCCATAACCAATGTTCAAGTGATCAAAGCAATCAATAAGTTTTTCCAGATTACTTTATCCTATTGTAAGTTGTTTCCCTTCTTCCGAGATTATGAATTGACTCCACTCCTCCCATATTTTCTTATATCTTCCCTGCCTATTCTGAGAGGATGCAATCATTTCCTCCATTCTCCTTATTTCCTCTACTCTATTTACCCATTCTCCTATCGAGGGGGGGTGTGCTTTTTTTCCAATTACTCGGTATACATGCCTTTGCTGCATTTATCAAAAATGGGACGATCGAGTTTTCGTAACTCTTTGTCGGTATATCCGACAAGTGCAGCAGAAAAAGAGCTGGTTTTTCCTCTATTCTATTTTCAGTAAATTTCTGGATTACCTCCTTTACTCTTCCCCAAAAGGGTTTAACTTCTGTGCATGTCCAGAGAATATGGACTAGCGTACCTATTTCTTTTTTACATCTCCAGCATTCACTGGTTTCTCTTGGATACCAATTATGCAATTTCTCAGGAGTAATATACCATCTCATCATGAACTTCTAGTTCATCTCTTGAGTCTTGGTACATCTTGCTGGTTTAAAAGTTAGTCTCACTATTCTCTGTACCTGCCCTTCTGTTAACTCAAACCCGGGAGTCTTTTCTTATATTGCATAGTTGTTCTTGAAAATAAGACCCTTTTTTCTACTCAAGATGGTTTCTTCCTTCCTCCTCATTGAAGAAGAGTTCTTTTTTTGTCCCTCCTTCTGGCCCTCAAAAAGGACATCCTGCCTCTCGCCCCACCACTGCCAGTTGGATCAGATAACTTATTTCTGGGGCCTACTCCCTTAGGAAAAGTTTTTTTTTTTTTTCCCTTTTCCTTATTAGAGCTTATTCTTTTTAGATCTGTTGCTGTCTCTATTTCTTTTCAGCATCAAACATCTGCTTCTCATGTTTGCAAGGCCACAGCCTGGTCCTCTGTTCATAAGTTTTCCAGGTTCTATCAGATTTATGTTCAGGCCTCAGCTAATGCAAGCTTTGGATGCAAGGTTCTTTAAGCTGTCGTCGGAGTGTTTTTTCACGTTCTTACCCTTGTTTTCTTGTGGGCCTGTTCCTGTGTTGTTATCTTTCCTTTGGTTCATTACTGGGGGCTGCCCCTATGGTCTGTGAACACAAATCCTGTGTCCTGTACTGTACAATTGAAATAAAGGGAATTTTAAGTTGCCTGTAAATTCTTAGAATACAGTACAAGACACAGGACCCTACCCTCTGTCTCCTGTGGTCACTCCTTATTATTTGCTAAAAACAAAATTCTGTCTCATGTAGTGTGTGGGGATATGTTGGCATGCTTCTAGTGAAGGTCCCAGCCAAGTTTTTGCCATTCTCCAATTTCCTGACGGTAGCCTCCCTATAACCCATGGTCTATGAATAACAGGTGGGGAATTTGCAGTTAGGTCAGAATTCTGTTTTTTAAATCATTGTTCTGTTTTCTGCATTCTTTCTCATGCAATACCCTTTAAAATTGTGTTCTTCTTGTACAGCTGGACATTGTACAGCAAGAGTTTGTTCATCAGTCGGGGCTCCAGTATATGGATCTGGTAAAGGCAGCATTCAGCAGCAAGGGCGAATGGTTAGCAACTGTGGAAGATTTACAAGGAAATACAGACACACTTGATGTGCAGATGAAGCTCTGGGAATTTAATGATCAGCTTCAGAGGTAACCAGAAGAACCTAACTAAAAAATTCCAACTGTTCTGTTGAAGCTGAACTCTAGCTCTTCAGAACCAAAATACCTTACTTGAACCTTTGAGTGTACATTTGAAACTACATTTACAGGCAGCAGGATGTCCAGCTAGCCCTTTCCTCCACAGCCTTACTGTACTTTGACTGCCCCATTAATTTATTGGATTTCAGTTTTTTTCAATTTTGGAGGCTTAGCATGTGGGCATTAACTAGGGTAGTCTGCATGCAGATGGCCTCTGCTTAGGAAAGTCCACTTCTGCAGACTAACATCCATCCTCAAGGCCTTCATGGTTCCTGGACTTTCCCGCTCTTCCCGGGATTCCGGGACCATATTAATGAGTTTTAGAATGGTAAACGGGAGGAGACCAAGAAACATTTGTTCCTCGATCTCCTCTGCAGTGAATAAAGCCAGAAGCGCTCAGCCCCTGAACATTTCTAGTTTTAGAGCTGTCATTCCTCTGTTACAATAAATACAAAAATATGTGCAGCGCTAGAAGAAAAAAATTCCCAACAAAATAAATTGTCCAATCGCAGGAAACATTCCACAAGTAACGTAAACAATTGATGGTGAGAAAAAAGTCCAATATATAATGGTGCAAATCATATATAAGTGCAGCAAATCCCGTCACCAGTGAAGGTAGAAATATATTGCGCTCACCAGATGGATGGGACCCCAAAACACCTTATAGTGTAGGAGTCAAACAGGCTTAAAAATGATGGAGTGTCCCCACAGATTTTTCACCGATTCCAACGGCAACCATGCAAATCTCCGGTGGATGGAATAATTCAGAGATTCCCCTTCCACATGGTGGGTGGTAAAACCGAAAAAAATGGAGGGACATATAGCGTAATATTGCTAAAATCAATTTAATATCAATAAAGCTGATACACTTACAGACATCCGTGAAAGGCAGGCATATAAGATGTAAAACAGCTGGGCTGACCAAGTCCTCTTTACATGTTTCGGCATAAATGCCTTTTTCAAAAGATAAAGTCAGCAGGTAGCCAGTGTTCATATATATATATATATATATATATATAGAGGTAGAATTAATTGGGTACACCTGTAGGAAGTAGGCGGTGGACTGCATGGAAACCGGAAGTAAAACCGGCGTGCGTTCCAAGCCTCACTATGGTATAGCGCCAAAAATGAAGTCTATTAAATCATAAGGGGAAACAGGAAGTGATGAAATGCCTGGAGGGGATGGCATTAGCCATCGTACACCCCAAGCCTCTTTCTGAATTGTAAGGCAGGAAGTGCTGACATCACATCCGGGAAAAAGCGGAAGTGATGTCAGCGTCAAAACATCGAGGGGGGACGGCATTTAACCATCATCAACCCCAAGCCTCCATCTGAAGTGTAAGACCGGATATGCCGACATCGCATCCGGGATTGGGCGGAAGCGATGTCAGCACGGCAAGGCGGACCGCTTTACCGGAAGTTGGAGCATATCAATGCACCAGGTCAACAAAACAGAAATGGAGACAGCTCAGATTGGCCGATTCAGCGAGTAGTGAATATCGCCAATAAGAGAACAAAAAAAGGGGGAGAATAAAAAGATGACGTTATAGTTAAACAGCGCCAACAAAAAAGGGGAGAGGAAAAAATCGGTTTAGTTATCTAAACCATAATATATCAACATAGTGGGCTCATTTAATGAGAAACCAGTATATTGAAAAAAACAAAAATGTCAATTGTCCACAGTTGAAGGGACATAATAACAAATTTTGTCTATATACAGTCCATAGTCTATCTCCATATTAGGTGACCCTTAATACAGGATATCTATAACAAAAAATATTTTTATTACATAACTACATGATGTATACAGCCAAAAGACAAATATAATAAAAGTATTTTAAAAAATATCGTGAATAAAAATAATAAAATCACATAAAAGAACGAATGAGGATAAAGGGAACATATAAGGCTAAAGATAGCCAGAAAGGCAGATGGGAGTGGGATATTTAGTACGCTAAGCTGTGTTTATAAAGGCGTTTATATCCCACTCTATATTCAACCCAAAAGGATGGTAAGACTTCAAAGTATAGATCCAGTATGTCTCTCTCCTGGAGACGCCACGAATTTTTGAGCCACCCCTCCAGGGAGGTACATACTGGTCTATGACCTGAAATAAAGTGCCAGTGGGATCTTTATGGTGATAGAGAAGGTAATGTTTACCTACAGTATGCTTATCCTTGCCTGTGAGAATGCTCGTAATATGTTCATTAACACGCACATTAAAGGACCTTATAGTGCGTCCCACGTACTGCTTTTTACAGGGGCACGTTAACAAATAAACAATATGAGTAGTTATGCAAGTGGCGAAAAATTTGATATGGTAAAGACTCCCTGTGACAGAAGATTGAAAGGATGTAAATTTCCTTCTTTTATCACAATTATATTCGCACACTCTGCACTTCCGGCAGGGAAAAAAACCAATAAGATCAGCAAAAAATTTTTTTGGTTTAATTGGTTCATCCGGTACATTGGGAGCTAATTGTCCTCTTAATGCAGGTGCACCTCTGAAAGTGACCGAGGGTCGTACAGGTAAAACGGTACCCAAAATGGGGTCATTTCTAAGTACATCCCAATGTTTGGATATAATTCTTTTGATGGAATTATGCTGAATAGAAAAATTGGTAAAAAAGGACCATTTAGCAAAATCAGACTGGTTTTTTGTTTTATTTCTATTTTTAGATCCAGAAAGTAATTGTGCTCTATCAATCTGGGTTACTTCCCTTATAGTGGACTCAAGAGCATCAGAATTATAACCCTTAACTAAGAACCTATCCTTTAGCAGCTGGGCTTGTTGGAGGAATTCATTGCCACCGGGAGGAATTACTTTTGGTTCAATCACCAATACTTTTTACAACAAAGGGGTGTGGCCATGGGGGCGAAGTTCGCCCCTAGTTTGGCCAACCTCTTTATGGCCAAATGGGAGGAGGATGTCGTCTTCCCTTATGACGCACCGGAGCTGGTTCTCTGGGTGCGTTATATAGACGACATCCTCCTCCTGTGGAAAGGGGACACCTCATCTCTCGAGACATTCATGTCATTCTTGAATGATAACACGAGAGGTATTCATTTGTCTTTTGAATATAGTTCCACTAATATCCATTTCCTAGACCTCAATATTTCCATAGTGGACAATCAGTTTGTCACCAGTACTTTTTTCAAGGACACAGACCGTAACTCGTACCTGCCTGTTGACAGCTGTCATCACAAGGCTTGGTTGGGTGGAATACCTAAGAGTCAATTCATCAGACTTAGGAGGAATTGTACTCATGAACATGAATTCCTCCAACAAGCCCAGCTGCTAAAGGATAGGTTCTTAGTTAAGGGTTATAATTCTGATGCTCTTGAGTCCACTATAAGGGAAGTAACCCAGATTGATAGAGCACAATTACTTTCTGGGTCTAAAAATAGAAATAAAACAAAAAACCAGTCTGATTTTGCTAAATGGTCCTTTTTTACCAATTTTTCTATTCAGCATAATTCCATCAAAAGAATTATATCCAAACATTGGGATGTACTTAGAAATGACCCCATTTTGGGTACCGTTTTACCTGTACGACCCTCGGTCACTTTCAGAGGTGCACCTGCATTAAGAGGACAATTAGCTCCCAATGTACCGGATGAACCAATTAAACCAAAAAAATTTTTTGCTGATCTTATTGGTTTTTTTCCCTGCCGGAAGTGCAGAGTGTGCGAATATAATTGTGATAAAAGAAGGAAATTTACATCCTTTCAATCTTCTGTCACAGGGAGTCTTTACCATATCAAATTTTTCGCCACTTGCATAACTACTCATATTGTTTATTTGTTAATGTGCCCCTGTAAAAAGCAGTACGTGGGACGCACTATAAGGTCCTTTAATGTGCGTGTTAATGAACATATTACGAGCATTCTCACAGGCAAGGATAAGCATACTGTAGGTAAACATTACCTTCTCTATCACCATAAAGATCCCACTGGCACTTTATTTCAGGTCATAGACCAGTATGTACCTCCCTGGAGGGGTGGCTCAAAAATTCGTGGCGTCTCCAGGAGAGAGACATACTGGATCTATACTTTGAAGTCTTACCATCCTTTTGGGTTGAATATAGAGTGGGATATAAACGCCTTTATAAACACAGCTTAGCGTACTAAATATCCCACTCCCATCTGCCTTTCTGGCTATCTTTAGCCTTATATGTTCCCTTTATCCTCATTCGTTCTTTTATGTGATTTTATTATTTTTATTCACGATATTTTTTAAAATACTTTTATTATATTTGTCTTTTGGCTGTATACATCATGTAGTTATGTAATAAAAATATTTTTTGTTATAGATATCCTGTATTAAGGGTCACCTAATATGGAGATAGACTATGGACTGTATATAGACAAAATTTGTTATTATGTCCCTTCAACTGTGGACAATTGACATTTTTGTTTTTTTCAATATACTGGTTTCTCATTAAATGAGCCCACTATGTTGATATATTATGGTTTAGATAACTAAACCGATTTTTTCCTCTCCCCTTTTTTGTTGGCGCTGTTTAACTATAACGTCATCTTTTTATTCTCCCCCTTTTTTTGTTCTCTTATTGGCGATATTCACTACTCGCTGAATCGGCCAATCTGAGCTGTCTCCATTTCTGTTTTGTTGACCTGGTGCATTGATATGCTCCAACTTCCGGTAAAGCGGTCCGCCTTGCCGTGCTGACATCGCTTCCGCCCAATCCCGGATGCGATGTCGGCATATCCGGTCTTACACTTCAGATGGAGGCTTGGGGTTGATGATGGTTAAATGCCGTCCCCCCTCGATGTTTTGACGCTGACATCACTTCCGCTTTTTCCCGGATGTGATGTCAGCACTTCCTGCCTTACAATTCAGAAAGAGGCTTGGGGTGTACGATGGCTAATGCCATCCCCTCCAGGCATTTCATCACTTCCTGTTTCCCCTTATGATTTAATAGACTTCATTTTTGGCGCTATACCATAGTGAGGCTTGGAACGCACGCCGGTTTTACTTCCGGTTTCCATGCAGTCCACCGCCTACTTCCTACAGGTGTACCCAATTAATTCTACCTCTATATATATATATATATGAACACTGGCTACCTGCTGACTTTATCTTTTGAAAAAGGCATTTATGCCGAAACATGTAAAGAGGACTTTGTCAGCCCAGCTGTTTTACATCTTATATGCCTGTCTTTCACGGATGTCTGTAAGTGTATCAGCTTTATTGATATTAAATTGATTTTAGCAATATTACGCTATATGTCCCTCCATTTTTTTCGGTTTTACCACCCACCATGTGGAAGGGGAATCTCTGAATTATTCCATCCACCGGAGATTTGCATGGTTGCCGTTGGAATCGGTGAAAAATCTGTGGGGACACTCCATCATTTTTAAGCCTGTTTGACTCCTACACTATAAGGTGTTTTGGGGTCCCATCCATCTGGTGAGCGCAATATATTTCTACCTTCACTGGTGACGGGATTTGCTGCACTTATATATGATTTGCACCATTATATATTGGACTTTTTTCTCACCATCAATTGTTTACGTTACTTGTGGAATGTTTCCTGCGATTGGACAATTTATTTTGTTGGGAATTTTTTTCTTCTAGCGCTGCACATATTTTTGTATTTATTGATTTATCACCCTCCTTAGTTCAGTGATTGATGTCAGCTGCTTACATTTTTTAAGTTAGCGCAATAATCTCTATTTTTTTCTGTTTGTACACATTCCTCTGTTACAGCCAGGGAAGCGGCTAATCAAGCAGTATCTGTGCTTGAATAGCTGCTTTCGGGCGTCTATTAGACCCCCAACGTCTCCCTGAAGAGTACCTGTTACCTGCCCAATGCAATCACATAGGAGAAGGCTTGTTAACTAACCCCCTTTATGATGGCAATAAATTTAAAAAAAAGTTATAATACAATTTATTAAAAAAAAAAAAAAAGATTAAACTTAAGCCTCGTTGCTTTGCACACACCCGCGAATGTAAACGCGGTATGTACACCATGATTGCTATGGGGGCTGCTTTCCCATTGGGACTGTGTTCCATAGACACCCAGTGCAACTCGGCCCCACCCCCTGCTCCCTCCTCACCATATTTGATTGACAGCAGTGTCACCCCACTACTACTTTGAATATTCTTTCACACTCTAAAGCTGGGTTTACACGGGCCGAATGTCTGAAGACATCGGCTGGTTAAAAAAGAAAAAAAAAAAAAAAAACGGCTCATGTTCGGCCGGCTTCTTTCAAACGTGCATGCTGGAAAACCAGCAGTCGATCAATTTTTTGATCAGTGCTCTTAGGCAATGCCAGAGCGCACTGTTTAAGTTTTCTGTTGGGCCCTCCCCGTCCGAACACAACAGCTCAGCATAGGAGATCACTGTACTAATTTCGTGTCATTAGTACAGTGTCTCTGACCGGAGCTGACAGTTTTTTTTTTTTTTTTTTTTTTTTTTTTTTTTTTTCAACCTGCTAGATTGTACAGAAAAAAAAAAAACTTGTAGCATGTACCAGGATTTATTCTCTGCTTCCCTCCTTCCCTGATCTCCTCCTTTCTTCGTTTTTTTTCAAAAATCTTAAATACTAGATCTGGAAGTATGGTCTTTTTATATAGATACACACACACACAAAAGCTTCCTGTGTTTATTTTTTTTTTTTTCTCTTTCTAAAGCTTTGTACTAAATACCACAATTAGTATGCCACATGAAGACAGAGTAACATCCCTAGTCTTTCAGAACAGAAGAGATTCAGAAGAAGGTCATCCAGCTTTGGTAACTACTGGCAATGATGGTCTCTTTAAAGTCTGGGTACTAAGAGACACTTCTGACATTTATAGTAAGTAACATCTTTCTTTTCTATTGAATCTTTTAAAATCTGTACATTTGTTAGTGCATATGTATGATGTTTCAAAAGCTTTGTTTCATTGTATAGTTTGATCACAATGTGCCCAGAGTAGACCTTTTTTGACTGATATGTTTTGTGGTTGTGCATCAAGTCTGGTCTCTGCCAAGACAGATTGGAAATATTGCACCCATGTTTGCTTATATTTAGGGATGCACCAAAATGAAAATTCTAGGCCGAAACTGAAAATGCAGGATGCCCTTGGCCGAAAACCGAAAATTATTTTTTTCTCCCCCAAATAATTTTAAAATAGATAGAACAGGGGCATACACCAAAAACAGGCAGGCGTACACTTGTAGCTGCCACCCTGTCGCAGTATAGTGGTTAATTTAATTACCAATGGTATTTGTATTATGCAGCATGAGGGGGTTAATGTATTGCCACTGCTGGTCACTGATGAATTAGTGACCGACCAGTGGCAGTTAATGAACCCCTTTGTGCTGCATTAGTGCAACCAGCATCAGTGTTATTTAACACTGGTTGCACTGCTACTGGTTGCACTAATGCAGCACAAAGGGGTTAATTAACTGCCACTAATTCATCAGTGACCAGCAGTGGCAATACATTAAACCCCTCATGCTGCATAATACAAATACCATTGGTAAGCTCAGGCCTCCCTCCCCCCCCCCCCCCCCCACTGCCTCAGCGTCCCTCCCCCCCCCCCCCCCCCTGCCTCAGCGTCCCTCACCACCCCAATGCAATCTTCTTACTTTCACTCGGCTCCTCCTGTGCCCTTCCTTTCAAAAGACCCACCTCTGGCTGGCAGCCCGCCTCTCGGTGATGTCACTACTACTACGATGTGCATGAATGAACTAACACACCGGGCGGGCGGGCGAGCGGCCGCTAATGGCTATAGCTATGTGAGCGCTTCACTTCCCTGTCAGTGGAGATACATGCCTGACAGGGAAGTGAAGCGCTCACATAGTTACAGCTATTAACGGCAGCTCGCCCGCCCGGTGTGTTCATTCATACACAGATCGCAGTAGTAGTGACATCACCGGGAGGCGGGCCGCCGGCCAGAGGCGGGTTTTTTTTTTAAACCTGCGCTGCGCCCACGGCGGCTATCTTTAGTATCGGCATATTTAAACCATTTTTGGCCGAAATGGAAGAAGCCCATTTTCGGCCGAAAATTTTGGTGGCCGAAATTTCGGTGCATCGCTACTTATATTACTATTTGATTTTATCTTAGTAGTCATTCAGGCTTGCATGTGAATTGTAGCAAAACATTGGGAGGCTGCAGATCTGTTTTGAATTTACATTAATGAACGTATAGAAAATCAAGCAAATAGAATGTGAAGATTGCATGAAATGCCTTTTTAAATGTAAATTTTATATTTATACTGTCCTATTTGTAAATTTAATCACAGCCTTATAGTGGAACGCCAGATAAAAAGTACTTTTTATTGTGAAAAGTCCAGAAACGTTTTTTGCAAACACACCTGGAGGGTGGCTGAGTATGCTAAAAATATTTTCTCTGTTCCTGGAAGCAACTGTGAGCTGTAAGCTTCCGCAACTCCAGACTGACAGTTTCAACTTGTGTACAGTGAAAGATGGCATCTCTCGCGCTCCCTTCCTCTCTCCTCAACCATTCACAAAAAGCCTTGTACATCTTTCACTGAATGGCTCTCTGTCACTGGGTAAAAGAGGAAAGGAGGGGCAGGTACACAAAGGGATCTCTGCACACCCATTCACTGAATGCCTTGTGTTCAGTGAAAAAAATAGAGATTTTTTTTGAATGGCTGAAGAGAGGGGAAGGGAGATGCCATCCTTTATTGTACACAAGCCAGAAATGTCAATCATGTAAATCTGAGCTGCAGAAACTCATAGCTCAGTGTCCGCTTCCAAAAAAAACAAAAAAAGCATTTAGCTTTCCCAGCCACCCTCCAGATGTGTTTGGCGAAGGATTACACATAGGGCTGAAACTATTATTTTCATAATGAATTAGTTGGCCGATTTTATTGTTTTAATCGGATAATAACCTTAAAAAAAAAAAAAATGTAAAATTAAAAAAAAAAAAAAAAAGGCACTTTATTATTAAATATCTATATGCAGTGGTAAATCTAATTAACCAGTTACATGGTTAGGGAGCCAAATCTCTAAGCCACTCTGAGCATAACACAGAAGAGGGATACTGTATATAGTATACTATTAGAGGTTGAATCAGTTAAAAATTATCAGACTCCGAAATCAAATTTTTTTTATTGAAAGAAAAAAAAAAATGGTTTTGCCTGTTTTACAGACAGAACTGTAATATTATGTATGACAGACTCCCGTGTCATAGGTAGGTGGCTTGATAAAAGCTACATGTGCCTGCTGTCACCAATGCTGGCCATACAAAAACAATGTCTTCCTTCAAAAAAACTTTCATTTTAAGAACGTTTGTTCGATTTTCTAATCGTTAGTGGGGACAAATCGACATTTGTTTTCAACCTCAGTTAAGAGAATAGAAGAATACTTGGTCAAAGTAATTTTCAGACCGTGTATGTGGTTTTCGTTCAGAAATTACATTCATTTTAAATCTGAATGTGAAAAGCAAGTGAAATTTTCAAACATTTTCATTCAGCGAATGTACAAAGATTTTTCGTAATGAATTATCTCATCTGAAAATCGATACGTGTATGGCCAGCATAAGGCTCAGTTCACACCTATGCAGTTTGCTTTTGATCGGTTTCTGCAGTGCTTTTTGCTGTGCGTTTTTGTGCACGCGATTTTACTGCGATTCGCGTTTTTGCTTAATTTTTTGGGCCAGTTTGTTGTTGGCCAGATTAAAAACGCAAATACGTTTTTCAAATACGCAGCGGCTGAAAAAAGAATGGATGTGAACGTGTCCCATAGGAAACCATGTTAAATAAACTGCAGTGCGTTTTTATGCAAAAAGCACCAAAAAACGCAAAGGTGTGAATCAGGCATAAGACATCTAGCAGCAGCAGTAGCATGCTTTTTTTTTGTATCACCTGTCATAATGAGCCTTTTATAGTACAAAAAAAAAAGAGTAGATAATCGCTACTATAAAGGGTTCAATTATACTGTAATACAGCGCTAATCACAGAAAATATATAGCAAGTAACTGCATAGCTGCAAAATATGTCCATGTGCAGTATATATAAGTCCACCAGGAATAGCAGGTTCCCAGAAAGGAAAAATTTCCACATAGGAAGGTGTGTTAAGGAGTCTCAGAGGGAAATGAACCCAAAGTGATTCAAATGGCTCCTTACCAGATCCCACTCGCCACCAAATTATAAGTGGTTAAGCACATCTCTAGTGACCAGGGGGTCCAGGGTTAAAAGCCATATCCAAGACTAGAGCCCTCAAGGAAACAGGCCAAGCAGCTGTGGGGCAACGACTCCTCAAATCACATCCTTCTCAGTCTGGTGACCCTGATGATGACAGTGGCTGGGGTGTCTCCTGCCTGGGATGGAACTTTCCCGCAGTGATAGGACGGTCAGTATAATCTGCGGACAGGGGACCGGGAACTTGGGACAGGCTCACAGGACTCAGCACAGCATGACGTCACGGTCTCCGCACTGCTGCCGTTCTGGCTGGAGTGCGGGACATCCCAGCACTGCCTTAACCCTCTTGGGCATGGAGTTCACCAGAGCTTCACAGGTTGCCACTGGAGTCCTCTTCCACCCCTCCATGACTACATCACGAAGCTGGTGGATGTTAGAGACCTTGCGCTCCTCCACCTTCTGTTTTGAAGATGCCCCACAGATGCTCAATAGGGTTTAGGTCTGGAGACATGCTTGTCCAGTCCATCACCTTTACCCTCAGCTTCTTTAGCAAGTCAGTGGTCATCTTGAAAGTGTATTTGGGGTCATTATCATGTTGGAATACTGCCCTGCAGCCCAGTCCCTGAAGGGAGGGGATCATGCTTCAGTACGTCATAGTACATGTTGGCATTCATGGTTCCCTCAGTAAACGGTAGCTCCCTAGTGCCGGCAGCACTCATGCAGCCCTAGACCGTGATACTCCCACCACCATGCTTGACTGTAGGCAAGACACACTTTTTTTTCTTTGTACTCCTCACCTGGTTGCTTGCCACCATACACGCTTGACTGCATCTGAACCAAATAGGTTTATTTTGGTCTCATCAGACCAGGTTCCAGTAATCCATGTCCTTAGTCTGCTTGTCATTCGCAAACTGTTTGCAAGCTCTCTTGTGCATCATCTTTAGAAGAGGCTTCCTTCTGGGACGACAGCCATGCAGACAAATTTTGAAAAGATATAATAAAATATTTACAAAAATGTGAGGGGTGTTGTATATATAAAGAAGCTTTATGAAGGGTGGAAGGGTATAAATCTTTTATAATTAAGTAGTACTAAAAGCTGAGACTTTTTTTTTTTCATTGATGTAATCATTTTAAATTACCTGGTTTCCAGATTAAACAAGGCAACCATGATTCCGGTTGAAGAGTCCCTGGCCTTTAAAGATCCAGCTGAACGGAAGGCGGAGGCTGTGGCCTGCCATATGTACGCTCGGGCTGGTTTGGCAATGAGGCCGGTATTCACTATTGCCCTAGTGTCGCAAACTCTCACCGAGTGGGCTAAGCTCTTAAGCCGTGACCTGGAAGGGGAACAGCTCCCCCCTGCCTTTGCCGAGCTGGCGGATCAGCTGGTCCAGGGGCTGCAGTTTATCTGTGATGCCTCTCTGGATACGACTCCCCTGATGGCTCGCCTCTCTGTTTTTGGCAGTGGTCCTTCGACGTGTCTTTTGGCTTAAGTGCTGGTCTGCGGATGAGACTTAAAAAAAAAGAATTGACTGACCTTCCTTTCCAAGGAGATCGCCTGTTTGGAGCTACCCTGGATGGCATAATTAAAGGACTCACATGGGGGAAGAGTACATTTTTTTGGCAGGCTACTAAGGGCAAGGAACCTCGTCATAGACATGGGCCCTCCTTCTCAGCTCATAAGAGATTTTTTTTGTTCCTCATGGTCGACTAACAAGGGCTCGAAGCCTTTCAGGGCCTCTTCTGGAGGATCCAAATGAACCTGGTCTGGCAATCCAAGATCAGGCTTTTCCAGACCCGTGGACAAGGCTCCTTCAGCATGAAGGTGTGCCCCCACCCGTATCAGGGGTAGGGGGGGACATCTTCACTGGCTTCCAGACCCGTAGATCTCCCTAGTGCAAGACAAGTAGGTCCACAAAGTAATTCGGTCCGGCTACAAGATCGAGTTTTGCTCTTGTCCACCAGCAAGATTTTTTTTCCTTCCAACTTGCACCTGTCCACAAGACCTGTTCCTTCAAGGGGTGATTGTACCGGTTCCAACTTCGGAAGGTTTTCAGGGTTTTTACTCAAACCTGTTCACAGTCCCCAGGAAGGAAGGCAAAGTGCATCCAATCCTGGACCTCAAGGCACTAAACTGCTTTGTGCAGGTACAGAAGTTCAGAATGGGGTCTAATAGAACCGTGGTGGCACCCCTGCATCAGGGGGATTTCCTCCCCTCTATCAATATCAAGGATGCCTACCTTCACATTCCAATATGTGCCAGTCACCAGCGTTTTCTCCGCTTTGCTGTGGGAGACGAGCATGATCAGTTTGTGGCATTACCCTTTGGTCTCGCCTCTGCGCCACGGGTCTTCACAAAAGTGTTCGCCTCGGTACTAGCCTTGCTACGCCAATGGGGGATAGTGGTACTGGGCTACTTGGACAATCTCCTTCTGCGAATGGAGTCTCCCTTTGCTCTGGTGGACAACCTGGAGATCACAATACGAACTCTGCGGGAGTTCGGCTGGATTCTGAACTTTCAGAAGTCTGCTTTGGCTCCGTCCACAAAGCTGGACTATCTGGGCATTACTCTAGACTCGGCCTTAGCCAGAGTGCTCCTTCCTCTGGACAAACTCCAATACAATTTGCCTCCTGCTGCCCAACAGATGGTTGCCCCTCCAGACTTGCATGTGGGTGCTGGGCCTGATGGTGTCTACCTTTTTGAGGCAGTTCGCTTGCACAAGTCTATACAAGGTCTTTGCAAAGGGAGATTCTGACCGAATGGGACAAGACTCCCCAGTCTCTGGAAAATCAGATCAGGCTGGGTCGGGGAACGAGGTAGTCCTTGATATAGTGGCTTCATTCTCCGGCGCTTCGGCTAGGAAAATTCTCCCTCCCCTTGTATTGGACAGTGGTCACCACGGATGCCACCCTGTGTGGCTGGGGAGGCGTCCTCAGCAAGCATTCTGCTCAGGGGATCTGGACGCTAGAAGAGTCCAGACTACCGATCAGTGACTTAGAACTCCGAGCAATCAGACTGTGTCTAAATCATTGGACGGGTCGTCTTCAGGGTTGTCCAATGCGCATTCAATCTGACATTGCCACGGCCGTGGCTTATGTCAATCGAGGGGGCACAAGTGTCCTGGTGGCTCTGGAGGTAGCTGGCATTCTAAGGTGGGCAGAACAGTTCGTTCCAGCCCTCTCCGCCACACACATTCCTGGGGTGGAAAATTTGTTATGCGGATTATCTCAGTGGGCAGGCGTTGGACCACGGGCAGTGGTCCCTTCATCCAGAGGTGTTTTCATCAGCTGTGTCTCTGGTGGGGCATCCCCGAGGTGGATCTGTTGGTGTCTCGGCTCAAAAAAAGGTGCAGAGGTTTGTAGCTCGGTCAGGGGATCCTCTGGCGGACGCCGCAGGCGCGCCGGTGGCCCCATGGTGTGAGTATTGGCTGATTTAAGCCTACCCTCCTCAAGCTTTTGCCCAGACTTCTATGCAGGATCGATGCAGAAGGGATTCTAGTAATTTTAGTGGCTTTGGACTGGCCTCACTGTGCTTGGTACACCGATCTGGTGCGGCTGGTCGCCGACGTTCCTTGGAATCTTCCTCTCAGGGAAGATATTGTCCATCGTTTCTTTCTAAGGTTGTCTCTGACTTTCATTTGAATGAAGACTTTGTGTTGCCTTCCCTGTGTCCTAGGCTTAAACATCCAAAGGAATATGCCTTGCATGCCTTGGATGTGGGCCTGGCAATTAGGGTGTACCTGGCAGCTACAGAGTCTTTCAGGAATTCAGACTCTCTATTTGTGCTCACAGATGGACCTCGAAATTGGTTTTCTGCAACCATTCCAGATGGATCAGACAGACGGTGGTTCAGGCCTATTCCATCAGGGGTCAGGTTCCTCCTTTCCCTGACAAGGTGCACTCTACTAGGGCGCTTGGGTGCCTCCTGGGCCTTCCGTCTGGCATTAGTGCCGCAGGTTTGCAAGGCAGGTACCTGGTCATCAATGCACACTTTTACAAAGTTTTATAAAGTAGATGTGTTGGCATCTGCAGATGCTTTCTTTGCAGGCTGCTGTTTAATGGGACCTGATCCTCTTTGAGGGTGTATTGCTTTTTTCAAGTGGGCTCTGGTTGTTTGGTTGAGCCCCTGTTACCTGATTGGCTAATGTTTAGCCTTGAGAATTTGTTTCGTTGTTCCCACCCCTCATGTTTATCACTGCTTTGGGACGTCCCAATGGTTATGAATACCAGGAGCTGTGTCCATCAATGAATAAAAGAGAAAATGTGATTTTTTACTTATCACAAAATCCATTTCTCTGATGTTCGCTGATGGACACATCACCCACCCCTCTGTGGAGTTAGTCTCCTGACACTGCTTGTTACAAAACTGAGTGACTATAGCAGAGAGAGAGAGTATATCCACTGGGATCGCCCATGGGTGTAGCAAGAATTTTTTTCTGCCTAGTGTCCTACTCCTGTAGGGGGCAGTATAACCCAATGGTTATGAATATCAGGCGCTGTGTCTGTCAATGAAAATCCCATTTTTTTTTTTTTTTCCCCTGGAATTCCACTTTAAACTTAACTGGGAGAGAGCGAACATAAATGTGGTGTTTACTAGGCTAAAACTTGTAGATTTCTTTCTTTCAGCTTACAAGATAAACAAAATAAATCAAATAGATTCCTGATCAAAATACCTGAGGTAGCAGAGCATACCTTTTTTTAGATCTATTGATCTTGTGGTTTGTCTCTGGCTACATAAAATTGAATACATGGTTTTATTGTTTGCATTATTGTAAAATTATTAATGCATAGATCATAGGCACATAAAAATAAGTGATTGCAACGAATGTTTACATTTCATTGATTACTCAATACATGTTTGTCTACTGGGCTTTTTTTTACAGAACAAAGCACTGGCTGGAGCTGTGATTTTGTGGGTAGTTACCACAGAAACAAGCCCCTTTGCTGTTGCTTCTCTGAAGATGGTTCTCTCTTTGCTGTTGGCTTTGAAGAAGTTATTACTATTTGGGAGACTAGCACATGGGACTTAAAGCATACCTTCTGTCAGCCACCTGGAAAAATAAGGTAGGTAGATCAAAATGCATCCATCAATCAAAAAAAAATGATGTACTGCATTAATATTTCTTGTATTGTTCTGGTTCCTGATAAGCTTTATGGTCAGCCGGTGGAATCGCCGGTTGCACTCTTGGTTTCCCTGGTGGGATAGGAGAATCCGAGAAGGCCTCAGAAGGCAGCTTGTAAAAACATTCCAGTGGCTAATTATCTGCTAGGGTTGCTTTTACAAGAAAGCTGACCACAGGCTGGAAATAAACCATATTAGGATATTTAGGTCTCATTTTGTGATCTTTTCCGGAGTCTTGCCATGTAAGAATTTTACCTAATTCTTTGAAGGGGGGGGGGGGGGGGGGACGATGGGGCTTTGCTAATCTTTACCATCCCAAGCAAACCTTTATTATGTGGCTTTCTTGATATTGATTTATAGTGATTTGTTTCTCAAGCTCTTGAAAATGCAAGATGCTGGGTTGTTTCTGGTTTCAGAGCTTTAGTTATTTTATGGAGCATGCGGCAAGTGAAAGTCAGAGGGATGTTAAAATTACTCAATTTTAAAATGAGATTATCCTTGATAGTTTTGATGTTTCTCTCATGACAGGTGTCCTTTAAGTAGCTACCGAGCAAAGAGAGATGGCTATTTATGACCTCCAGACTTACAATTGGTTTATATGCATTTGTATGGTTTACTTTGTTGTGTTTGCCATGTAATTAAAAACCCGACTGGTGACCTGTAGATCATACATCTTAAAATGGAAAACATTTTAATTATTATTACATCAGAGAGAGTAATTTTCCTGCCCAGACAACTGATATGTATAAAAATAAGACTCCACAAGGCATAACAAGCAAGTTTTTTGTGGGGTTACTAATTGTGTTTGTTTTAAGGAAAAATAGTTACCAATAAGTAGCTATATTTTTCCATAATAGCCAGTGAAAGTGTTGTTAAGACAGTCTGCCCCTTTTGCCACATACTAATGTTTCAGGAGTCTACTAGTGTTGCATTTGGTATCATTTATGACATTACTGAGGAAAAGCAAGTGGACTGTGCCAAAAAATAATAGTTCCTAGTGTCACTTATATTACCCCAACAATTTCATCCAAGGACTGGTAAGCTGCAATAAATGTAATTTCTGGTCTTGTAATTAGTAAACATTACTTCTGATGCTAAAAATATGCACTGTTACTGTAATAATGACACTGGCAGGGAAGGGGTTAATACTATTGGTGATCAAGAGGTTAAATGTAAGCCTAAGGGAGTGGTTCTAACTGTGGGGGGGTTGGGGCTTGTGAAATCATCACAGACACATACGATCCTATATAGCAGGATCACATAGCCTCTGTGATCATCCGAGGGAGAAGAACGGATGGCTGTGTTTACATCAGCCGTCCGTCCTTCTCTGTCATTGTGGGGAGATCGTCTGTGTCAGGCGGCAATCGGAGCAGCCTGGCACCCGCACTGGCTTCCCCCTGGCAACCGGGGGTGGAAGCGTGCCGCCGACGGCGCGCACTTGCCCCCTAGCTCCTCCCAGGCAGATGACATTTATTAACGTGATTCTGCCTGGGAGAGCCACTTTGCCGACGTAAATGTACAGTGACTGGTCGGCAAGTGGTTAAAGAGATGGATGAGCGAGTTTGGGGTGGAGGGACTTGACTGGCCACAACCCAATAGAACGCCTTCGGGATGAATTCGAGTGGAGACTGTGAACCAGGCCTTCTTGTCCAACATCAGTGCCTGACCTCACAAATGCCCTTCTGGAACAATGGTCAAACATTCCCATAGACGCACTCCTAAACCTTGTGGACAGCCTTCCCAGAAGAGTTGAAGCGGTTATAGCTGCAGAGGTTGGGCCAACTCAATATTGTACCCTATGGACTAAAGAGCCATACACACTATAAGATTTTCTGAAGACTTTTTCCTTTAGATTTACCTTTTCTATGTAGTGCAAGGGCCTGCCAGATTGCATACAAATTGAAAGTGTTTAGGTTTGACCTCATATTATATGGTTTTGGTAAGTCTAAAGGAAAAAGTCTTCAGAAAATCTTAGTGTGTATGGCCCATTAGACTGGGATGCTATTAAATTTCATGTGCGTGTAATGGCAGGGGTGTCAATACTTTTGATCATCTAGTGTATCTACTACTCCATTTCTGCTGTTGACTTTTGTAACCGAGAAAGAAGGGGTTATGAAATCCAACATTTTAGAGATGTCCACAGAACAAGAGAGAACGATAAACCTTTCAATTTTTACAGAGCATGTTTGTGAAAGTCACAATCTCTGCTTTATAAATAGACCTCTTAGCCCCAGTTCACACTAAGGCGACCTGTGAGGCGACCTGGTCGCCTCACAGGTCGCCGTAGGTCGCCTTCCATAGGTAAGCGCGCTGCTCGCACTGCGACCTCGGAGGTCGCCACCCGAAGTCGGATCGCCCCTATGTGAATGGGGCCTTAGTGAGGTGATAGTGGTCAAACCCTGTTGTAAATGACAGCTTTAGTTACCATTAATGATTGGGAACCAATCAGGGTGGTTTCTGATTATGTAATCACTATGTCAGCTATGTGTATGCATGCAAAGAGTTTTACATTTTTTTCCACTTGTTAAAAATGTTTTTTGTTAAAAAAATTTTTTATTAAAAACATTGTACCAACTGTATCCTGAGGTGGCATAGTGGCCATTGGCTGGAACCAAAGAGCCCAAAGTGGGACTAGGCATCTGATAACCTCAAATGGTGTCAGATACTGAGGATTCTTCAGGACCGTGCAGTAAGGATTCCCAGAAAAAAACAAATCGCGGACAGCGCTGAATGTACTGGATAATAAAGTGCGAGTACCACAGGAGTTAATCGTGCCATATGTAAAGACAGTTTGTTTCCTCAATGGACAAAATAATAAGTTAAAGTATAAAAAGCCAAAAATGCCACTGTTCCCATGGGAGTTGAGGGGTTAACACCATTCAGAGGACCAGCTGATGGAGCATGGAGGGGTGCCAATGTCCATGCTGAGGAAGATAGAAGTGTGATCCAAGGGATCCCTGCTGGCTGGGAACTGGAAATCACTGGCGTGCCTGGAAGATGTCACTGCCGCTTACTGCGGAGGGGTGTGCGCCAACCGGGAGACCAGACTGAGGGATCCGATGTCACCGCCGTTGACCTTGACAAAGCACATGCGTGCGAAATGCATCATCATTGCAACATATGAGCTTGCGTTACAAGCTAATTCAGGGGCATCGATATTCTCTCCACACTTCCTGTTGGTGCTGCGTGTCATCCAGGCATGCCGGTTCCTCAGCTAGGTTCCCCTGGTCGGCTCTACCATCCCACCACGACTGGCAGTGGTACCTTCTACGGCAGTGACATTGGATCCCTCAGTCTGGTCTCCTGGTTGGCGCAGACCACACTTCAGTGAGCGGCAGCAACATCTTCCAGGCACGCCGGTGCTTTCTGGTTCCCAGCCAGCAGGGATCATGTGGACCAGGCTTCCATCTTCCACAGCATGGACATTGGTGCCCATCCATGCTCCATCAGTTGGTCCTCTGGATGGTTTTAACCCCTCAACGCCAATGAACCATAGTAGTATCTTTGGCTTTTTAACTTATTATTTTGTCCATTGAGGAAATAAACATATTTCATATTACATATTGCACTATTGACCCCTGTGGTACTCACACTTTATTATCCAGTCCCTTGAGCCCTGTCCACAAGTTGTTTTCTTCTATGTCATATTTTGTCCATGTTGCTGGTCAAGCTGGTTCCGGATGAGTCCTATTTCTTTGGTTGCTCCACACCACCCTTTGATCCACAGTCCCTAGTGCTTGAACTGTTTCTCTCTCCAGTAAGGACTCCCGTCTGCTATTATTTCTTTTTTTATACCTCTTCCTTAAAAAAAAAAAAAAAAAACTTTAAATACAACAATGTGTTTTGGTTAATATGGTTTATTTATTGGTGCATAATTATTCAACTACTTCTCTGTTCTGTGCAGGAGTGTGTGTTTTGGAAGATTTAATTGTTCCAAGTATCTTGTTGCCTCAACTGACAGTGGATTCATAAATTGCTGGGACCTGCTGACATGTTCATGTAAGTCTTTACCTGCACTGATGGACCGAAACCTCTGAACGCTTACTAACTGAGCATGACCGGATGTTACAATAAATAGGTCATTCTGCACTTGTGTGCTCTCTTCTCTGGTTTGTATTTTACACCAAAGTGGGATTTGCCATGCAAGCACCCAATAACCTTCCGATTTTGATATGCAGTCTCTCAGTTGGCACGTGGTCAGGATGTTCAGTGCTTTACATATTTCAAAAGCCTAACTTTGTTTCACACTTAAAAGCTGCAGCCCAAGACCTTCCAATGTGTCCAGTCATTGTTTTATTCTTTCTTTTTTTTGTATAGCTTGTGTCTGTCGTGTGCTTGTTCATTGTTAGGTCTGTAGTGACGGAATAACATAACATTACCTAGCTTGTGGAACGTTCTTTACATAACGTTGCAAACTAGTCAAAAATAATTCCATCCATGATGTGTTTGCTTATTCAGAATATTCTTGGCATGAAAAAAATGGTTTATTTTGGACGTGTTAATGTACAAGGTATGCCTTCAGATACTTCAAAATGGTGCTGACTAGCCAAGAAACGTGGGTGTCTTATTTTGTTTCAAGCCTTCAATATTGCCACAGCTGTGAGATTTGCTCCACATTACTGGAAGATTAGGGTTTTGTGAAGACAGTACATGCTTTTTCTTTATAGCATAATTTTGGTTTTTGGGTCAGCTTTTGCAAAGCTCTGTGGAATGTTTTAACCTGTGTCAGCATATCTCAAGGTGTTGGTTTGGTGAGTGCAATTCTGGATATAAATTAGGAATAACTAGACAATGTTTTTCTAACCTATAGTAAGCAGATTCCTGGTCTGTTACGTATTTGTCACAAAATATCTTGCTAAAATGTGTGTATGTATGTATGTGTATGTATATATATATATATATATATATATATATATATGTATATGTGTGTGTATATATATATACTTTTGTTTTTGCCCCCATTTTTCATGAGCTGAACTCAAAGATCTAAGACTTTTTCTATGTATACAAAAGGCCTATTTCTCTCAAACATTGTTCACAAATCTGTCTAAATCTGTGTTAGTGAGCACTTCTCCTTTGCCGAGATAATCCAACCACCTCACAGGTGTGGCATATCAAGATGCTGATTAGACAGCATGATTATTGCACAGGTGTGCCCTAGGCTGGCCACAATAAAAGGCCACTCTAAAATGTGCAGTTTTATCACACAGCACAATGCCACAGATGTCGCAAG
>NC_138773.1:179506724-179544224 GCF_965119305.1 Pelophylax lessonae | reverse complement strand
GTGCCTTGCGAAAGTATTCGGCCCCCTTGAACTTTTCGACCTTTTGCCACATTTCAGGCTTCAAACATGAAGATATAAAACTGTAATTTTTTGTGAAGAATCAACAAGTGGGACACAATCATGAGGTGGAATGAAATTTATTGGATATTTCAAAAATTTTTAACAAATAAAAAACTGAAAAATTGGGCGTGCAAAATTATTCAGCCCCCTTACGTTAATACTTTGTAGCGCCACCTTTTGCTGCGATTACAGCTGTAAGTCGCTTGGGATATGTCTCTATTAGTTTTGCACATCGAAAGACCGAAATTTTTGCCCATTCCTCCCTGCAAAACAGCTCGAGCTCAGTAAGGTTGGATGGAGAGCGTTTGTGAACAGCAGTTTTCAGTTCTTTCCACAGATTCTCGATTGGATTCAGGTCTGGACTTTGACTTGGCCATTCTAACACCTGGATGTGTTTATTTGTGAACCATTCCATTGTAGATTTTGCTTTATGTTTTGGATCATTGTCTTGTTGGAAGACAAATCTCCGTCCCAGTCTCAGGTCTTTTGCAGACTCCATCAGGTTTTCTTCCAGAATGGTCCTGTATTTGGCTCCATCCATATTCCCATCAATTTTAACCATCTTCCCTGTCCCTGCTGAAGAAAAGCAGGCCCAAACCTTGATGCTGCCACCACCATGTTTGATAGTGGGGATGGTGTGTTCAGGGTGATGAGCTGTGTTACCCAACACCAGGCAATTGCTCCTATTACAGCCCTTTCACTGGCCACACCTCCAACTTTCCTGGACTCCTGGAGGCACTCCCAACTCTCCCACCTCATACAGAACTTACCTAAGCCACTTCGATCCCTCTCTGAACTCACCCCAGTGGAAAAGATTTTTGCTCATCCATCTCCACCTGACAGGCCCCTCTCCTCTTTTTATAAAGCTCTGCAGGAATTGCATGCTACTGCAACCCCACACTTCCTCTCTGCTTGGGAGCGTGAAATTCAGGAAGGATTGTCAGATGAAAACCGCTCCAAGATACTCCGGCTGACCCACACCTCTTCCACCTCCTCAAAAACTGCTTAAATTGCTGACACGTTGGCATCTTGCCACAGTGACGCTACACCGCATTTTTCCCACCGTTTCTGATAAATGCTGGAGGGGATGTGGGGGCAGAGGCTATCATGCTCACTTGTGGTGATCATGTCCAAAAATTGGAAGTTCTGGACGGAAGTAATCCACTGGACCGGTAAGATACAAGGCTGCCCGATTCCTCGGGACCCATGGACAATTCTCTTCCACGCATAAAAACGCTCCATCGCCCCTCACCTTCTGAACGCTGCCAAATCTCTTATTCCTTGTTTATGGGCCCAATCTGACCCCCCCTCCATCCGCCAGTGGTTGCTAAGCGTGGAACAAACATACCTTATGGAGGACCTGACACACTCATTGCGGAATCCTCCCTCCGCCTCCAATGGCACTTTGTCTTGCTGGTTGTCCTTCACTCAAACTCCAGATTACATCTCCTTGATGGCATTACCCACCACATAATCCAAGCAAACCCTAACAGACATTTTGTCTGTTTCATTTTCTGCCTGTACAAATCATTTTAAGTGTAAAGTAATATTTGTTGATTATTTCAGGTATCATCAGCTGGGTCTCTTTTCCTTTGCTCTCGACACTGCTATATGCTCTTATCGCAGGTTTATGCACTTTCTTGGACACCACTACATGACATCACTGTTTGTAAGGTTATATGGTCTTTTGTATGCCTTGTACTAATCCTTCTTTTGTTTAAACTGTTATATTTTCAATAAAAATATATTAAACAAAAAAATGACCGATGAGCATGAGAGAGAAAAATCGGAGGATATTTCGTCCGATTTTCGTCAAGTGTGTACGAGCCTTAATACTGTCTCAGTTCTTGCATTTAGGTTTGAATATGGCTTGGGTGAATTCTAGGATTTAGAAAGATAGAGTACCAAATTTGCTGTCTATTTATTTTAAAATTGTTAATCGAGTTATGATTTTTGCCAGACTTTGTGTGTGTTGTCTCTGTGTATGCTGATTTCCAAATGTCTGTTTTGCAGTGGCATGGAGGGCTCAGATTAATGCTACAATTCTACAGCCAGACACACTTTCAGAAAATATTGCTGCCTTCTCCTTTGCTTCTGGAGGCTCAAACAGTAAGTGGCCTTCCTGTTTTATAAAATATGGAGGTTTAAAGAAAAATACCTTCACTGTTCTGTTTATGCCTTTTACTGTTGGTTTCTTAGGGGACAAAAAACATGAATTTGTGCATAATAAATTTCAAATGAAGTACTCTGAAATATGTTCACACTAATAAAATAATATCATTTATTAAGGGTTGTGTGGGCTAGTAGCCTGCAAGATTTCATACCGTCAGTTTAATGAAAGCTCTTTAGTTCTGTAGCCACCTTAGAGTTTTTCTTAGTGTATGTAAAGCCCAAACTTTAGATAAAGTAGGGAAGGGTTAAAAGCTGGACAGACTACTTTTTGATGTCTGTGTCCAACTGGGGACGTTTCCCTTCCCTTTATGTTCAGGATATGTAACAGTGAATGAGAGGAAGTCCCTCTAAAGTTAACAAGATTCCCATAAAGAGTTATCCTATTATAAGTGTTCCATATTTCCCTCACCTATTGCTCTGATAAAACTCATAATATTTTTTATGGTCACAGAGCAAATGAAGGGGGCGGATCTCCCTAGTGGGAAGATAAAGAAATAAAGTGTGTGAAATGAATTTTTTATTTTATTTTACAGTTCTAACTGCTTCAATACCAGGCACTTTCACACTCCTTCTGCCCAGCCCAATATTCCGCTTTTAGCGATACCACACTTTGAATGACAATTGCACGGTCATGCAACCCTGTACCCATATAACATTTTTTTAATTTTCTTTTTCCACAGAAATAGAGCTTTCTTTAGGTGATTTGTAATCGCAGCTGGGGTTTTTATTGTTTGCTAAATAAACGAAAAAAGATAGAAGACAATCTTGAAACAAAAGAGCAGGTTTTTCTTTGTTTCTGGTATAACATTTTGCAAATAACCTTTCTTTGTAAATTTATGGTAAATTGTATTCTGCTACATTTCTTTGGTGAAAATAACCCAAATCTGTGTTTTTTTAGTGTGTAGGAAAGTTATACAGTCCATAAACTATGGTATACATTTAAAAATCGATCAATCCTGATGTCAGTACAGCCTCATCTCATTCCTTGAGGCCAGAAAATGCCAGGACAGTACAGATCTATCCCCCAAATGACCCCTTTTTTGGAAAGTAGACAGTCCAAGGTGTTTAGTGAAAGGCGTGGCAAGTTTTTAAAGTTGCAATTTTTGTCACTTTTTTTTTTTTTTTTTTTTTTAAGAAATGTGAAAACCTTCTTCTTCTTTTTTTTTTTTTTTTTTTTTTTTTTTTAAACCTACTGTCACCAGTGCAGTACAGCGTCGTCATTTAACTGATGTGGTGGTGATTAGGGACACTGTCTGGTGACAGTATGTAAAATAAAAAAAAAAAAACTTTTTTAAAATTTATTTTTAATTATGACATTTTTTAACACACTGGGACCAGAGCTATACAGTGTTATAGTAACACTGTACTACTCTGGGGAAGTGATAAGAAGAATTTTTTTTACACAAAAACTGATTGCTTATACCAATGAACTTCATTGGTATATGCAACTATTTTTACTGAATGATTCATTCAATGTTTACTTTTGTGATTTAGCTGCGATTGGCCACAGCTAATCACATGGTACAGATATGTGGTTGGCCCTGTCTGTACCATGTGATCACTATGACCAATCACAGCTAGCAACACAATGGATGGCATGAAAGGAAGCCATCCATTGTTTACAACTGTCATGTGATCTGCTGTGATTGTTCACAGCGATCACATGGTACCGGCAGCGGGCCACTATAGCGATCTGTCATTTAGCAGTCTCCGGTGGACACAGCCGGTTACAGCGCCTGCTTTCTGTGAGGATGTCAAATGACGCCCAGCCATTATTTTGCTATAGGCCGGGCAGGAAGTGGGTAAAGTATAACTATCGATGCGCAAAATCTTGTGACCACAGGTTCCACATGTATGTACCATCTAGACGTTTTCTCAAGCTCTCAGGAAATCCTAAATGCTGGATCCATTTTTAGCAGTGGCAAGAGCTGGCAAATCACTCTCCCCTTTCATTTGAACAATAATTTCTATTCCCCCATAGTGATTGTTCAATACATAACTGGGAAAGGGCCTGCTTTTGACACTGCTAGGGAATGTTGGTCTTTACATATTCACCTCATTACTTTGAGCTGTTGGAGAAGATGGGAAATGTAAAAGTAAATATACATAAATATGTAAATGTAAAGTATGTGTTTCTGCATGTTGGTCCATTTTAGAAAGCGTTTAATTTACTGATTTGTGCATTAAGCAGTGTTTTCTGGGAAATGACCCTGTTGCCAACCAAAAGTAAAGGTGAAAATAAAAACAAAATCTTTTTAAATTGTAATTGTTTTATTATTTATGTGGGTATTTTTACTAATATAGTTGGGCAAATTGTTTCAGTGTTCATATTCAGACCTACGGACCCTATGCCCCTGTATGTCCATGAGAATGTCTGCCAAGACCATGTTAAATGGGCTGTGTTTGTGCCAAGGATTGTGCCCGCATCTGTGTCTTTGGTAAAGCACAGCTGGCTCGTCAGATCTCAGCTTTATTTCCTCACAGGATCTCAGGTAATGAATTAACTAATTATTTATGTACAGTGCTGGGCAAATGCAGAAATCTGAGTAATTTTTTTTTTCTCTTAAAGCAGAGCTCCACCCATGTTTTAAACTTTTTAGAAATTGATGGCATTCCTCAATTAAAAACAGCATTGCTGACTTTTTTTTTTTTTTCCTTGATTGGCTTACCTTGTTGCTAGGGGATAAGCAATTTTCTTCCTCCTTCGGCGCCGCTGCGAGCTACGTCACTTCCTGCGGTGCACAGGCTCCTGGGAGATGTGCGTCATCAATTTTAATACAGAGCGGACAGCTTACTGACAGGAGGCGGGCCTGAGGCAGGACGGAGTTGCCGCTGGGTCATCGGGTTCTTACAGGGGGCGGGGCTGATGGGAGAGCTTGAGAGGAGGCGGGACGGAGGTGGAGGAAAATTTTAATACAGAGCAGACAGCTGAGGAGGCGTGTCTTCGGGTCCTTACAGCTAAAAGCTAGAAGCCGTGCATTGCTGACACGGCCGCACCTCAGCCCCGCCTCCTCTGTCAGCTGTCCGCTCTGTATTAAAATTTTCCTTGATCCTCGAGTATGTCTTCTGACTCTGGTAAACCAGCAGCACCTATTCCCGGAAGAAGGTACATGTGGGCTTCACATGCCCACATCTAAGATGGGATCCTGCTGCAGGAGAAATATAAAGTTTGTTAAAAAAAATTATTTATAACACAGCACACAATAATATATTTAGCTAATATAAAATAGATTTCATGGATTAAAATGGATTAAAAAGAATATCTCTGGGGTTTAAAAAAAAAAATTTGTCTGGAACTCCGCTTTAAGGCCTCATTTTACACAGGTGGCAAGGGGCTATAAAAAAAACAGGCGTTTGCACAGTTGTATCTTCCTCCACAACCACCCACCTAAAAGATGACGTACAGCTGGAGAGGGTTGTACACATGCTGTGGCTAGTGAAAAATAAGTTTGACAAGCTTCACCAAATTTCAGGCTTGCGATATTTTTATCTAAACAATCTCAAAGGGACCTCGCCGCAGCCGCAATTCAAACGCTCAACTTGTGGTTGTGGCACAGTAAATCCTTTAAAAAAAATCTTATTCAGAAAAAAAAAACAAAATGAAAGAAATGACAGGCCATTTCCATTAATTGCCTTTTAGAGGCTCGGTAGAAACTGCTGCACATGTAAATCTATGCTGAGCCCTGGTTTACAACAGTGCGGGTTCATTGCGGCTTGCGACATTATTTAAGAGAAGTCAATGCAAGTTGCAATGAAATCACAGAAAACTAGTGCAGGAACTTTTTCTGTTGTTGCAAATGGGGTGCGACTTGTCATGTGATTTTGAACTGTCAAATCGCATGACAAATCACAACAAGGGCTTAGGGGTTGATTTGCTAAAACTGGAGAGTGCTAAATCTGTCACAACTGCGTAGAAAACCAATCCTCTTCCAGGTTTTATTGTCAAAGCCTAATTAAACAAGCTGAAGTTAGAAGATGATTGGCTACTGTACACAGCTGCACCAGATTTTAAGTGCTCCAGTTTTAGTAAATCGCCCCCATAGAGTATTTATAGACGTTTTTCCCTAAAGAGAGAATTTTCTTCTTACAGCAGATTTTTTGTTGGTGATGCTCAGTTAAATAACATGACGCTAGCAAGAAAAGGGTTTTCTGTAGTTAAAATAATAAATAGAAAGTGTTGTGCTTTTCAGCAGCTGCAACAAGACCACTAGTTTTCTGTGTAGGTGGTTAATGAAATAAGTAAACAGTGATGTTTTTGGACTGCAGTTTGTTGAGATGCCCTGTTGGTGATGGCTTCTGTTCTTTAAGGTTTTGGCTTAAATTTTGCGTTGAGAGGTTTCTAATGTTTGTGATCTGCATGAATGCTGGAATGCATTCAGACCTGTGTTATCCCAATCCCAAATACACTATATTGCCAAAAGTATTGGGACACCTGCCTTTACACGCACATGAACTCCCAGTCTTAATCCGTAGGGTTCAATATTGAGTTTACCCACCCTTTGCAGCTATAACAGCTTCAGCTGTTCTGGGAAGGCTGTCCACAAGGTTTAGGAGTGTGTCTATGGGAATTTTTGACCTTTCTTCCAGGAGCACATTTGTGAGATCAGGCACTGATGTTGGACAAGAAGGCCTGGCTCACAGTCTCTGCTCTAATTCATCCGAAGGTGTTCTGTTGGGTTGGGGGCAGGACTCAGTGCAGGTCAATCAAGTTCCTCCACCCCAAACTCGCTCATCCCATGTCTTTATGGACCGTGCTTTGTGCACTGGTCCAAATCATTTTTTAAAGGGGGGATTATGGTGTGGGGTTGTTGTTCAGGGGTTGGGCTTGGCCCCTTAGTTCCAATGAAGGGAACTCTTAAGGCATTGGCAAGCGAGGACCTTTTGGACAATTTCATGCTCCCAACTTTGTGGGAACAGTTTGGGGAAGGCCCTTCCTGTTCCAAAATGACTGCACACCAGTGCACAAGGCAAGGTCCATAAGGACATGGATTAATGAGTTTGGGGTAAAGGAACTTGACTGGCCTGCACAGAGCCCTGACATCATCCTGATTAGAATACCTTTGGAATGAATGAGAGTGGAGACTGCAAGCCAGGCCTTCTCGTCCAACATTAGTGCCTGACCTTTACAAATGCACTTCTAGGAGAATGGTCACATATTCCCATAGACACATTCCTAAACCTGGTGGACAGCTTTCCCAGAAGAGTTGAAGCTTTTATAGCTGGAAAGGGTGGGCTATCTCAACGGACTAAGACTGGGGTGCCATTAAAGTTCATGTGCGTGTAAAGGCATGTGTCCCAATACTTTTGGTAATATAGTGTATGTACCAGATGTAATTTCATTGCCGGTCCCAACTTCCCATTTTTCACTTCAGGTGGCCAGACCAGTTTTGCCATTTTTAACTTTTTTGCTATTACCACTTGCAACTTTGAAAGTTAGTAAAATACTGTCCAAACCAAATATTTTCTGAAAGCACGGGACTGTAGAATTAAGGTGGCGCTACTGATTTTGCATGTCCCATGATAATTTCACACATGTTTATCAAAATTATATTTTCAATAAATCGAATAAAATAAATAAAAACGAATCATAAGAGACTGTATTTATGTTGATAATATATAATTATAAAAAAAGTACATGTACTGTATAATATTTATAAACCTTAAATTGCGCCCATTTGAGAAAAGATGAGAATCGAAGAAACTCAAAAGAACTTAAGCAACTTAGTATGTGTATAGCCAAAAAATGTTTTCCTTTACATACACTTTAAGCTAAAACCTTGAGGCTGACTTTATATCTATGTCTAATAATTCACAATCTGCAGTGAGTCACAGTGCCTTTCATTTTGATGACACCCAAACAAGTCCTACCAGTATGTCTCCACATCTATGCATCTCAGTGCACAGATGGGAGCTATCTGTGTGTTGTGGTGCACTGCATTGCAAGAAAGGTTCATGCGTGAGCCATCTCCCCACTGCCGCTTCTGCTTGCAAGAGCAACCGGAAACTTCAATCCGCACCTGCTGTTTGCTCACTGTAACTTCACCTCCAGTGAAGGTATAACCGCATACAGAGATGCAGACAACTGTAAAAATCTGACATGTTTCAAGCCTTCCCTACTATGTCAAAAGTAAGAAAGTTTTGTCAGTAGATGGTCTTTAAAACCATTTAAATATGACAGCAACAACATTTGTAGCTTAATTTATATGATACAAGGTTTTTTCTTTTTATATATATATATATATATATATATTCTCACACACACACACACACACACAGTAAGTATTGCTATGTTTACTTACATTAGCAGAGGTTCCTCTTGTCATATATACAATTTTTAAGACCGCTGATGTAGTTAATGTAATGTAGTCTATCAGCCAGGTATTATAACATTGGACAGATTTTTAAGCTCACTTCAATAGTATGGCACTATTTATGAAGTTAGTATTTTCGCTTTCGTTCATTGACTAACACAGCACCTAATCTTAATGACCATTGGGTTATACTGCCCCCTACAGGAGTAGGACACTAGCCAGAAAAAGAATATGGCAATACCTATGGGCAGTCCCAGGGGGTATTCTCCCTCTCTGCTATAGGTACTCAGTTTTTTTCCTGACTAGTCAGGACCTAGTTCCTTGCTGGGATCTCTGGTCGTGACAATTTTTTCTTTTTAGATAGACCTTTTTCCTCCTGGTTTTTTCCTGTGAGATCTGATATCTACTGCCAAACTGGGTGACAGGCTGGATAATCTATATCCAGTGGTCACCACAGTCTGGCCAGCGAGTGCCCGCAGACCTCCGCTCTGCGCTAGGTCAGCCACGACATGACCCCACCGGACAGGGGCTGGCCTGCGAGTTAAGCGCCTCGCGAGGTCGCATACGACCAGGTCTCCGCCAGAGTCACATCATTCCTCCTGGCCAACAGTAGCCCTACCCCCTTTAGCTGTGCCTGCTCTATCCCTGAAGGGTTTTGGAGTGGACCCCTGGATTTCTCTCCTTCCCGTCAGGCACCCCCCTTCATCTGGCACCCCATCCTACCCTCCCCCCTCCACTAATGCTGGGGCTGTGTGGGTGGTCTGGTCCACCTCCTAGGGTGGGGGCAGGGTGCTATGCTGGCGATTGGAGGGGGGCACGACCGGACGATCGGCTGTGCGGCAGGGGGTTGTACCTGGTGGGGGCTCCTGCCAGGGCCCCCTGTCCTAACTGGGCTTGTCCTTGAAGCCTAGGGATCACCCCTGGGTGCCTCGTGGTGCTGCCATTTTGTTGTAGCCTGTGTGTTTCTATGCACGTTGGCCATGTTTGTGTAGTCCAACGGCCATTTTGCAGTTCTTTGCCATTGAAAATAGCGGCGACCATGACCTTAGAGCCCTGTGGGCGGCGATTTCTGTGGTGGGAGCCCCTCCTTTCCCCTGGTGCCGATTCCTGGATCTTTTCACTCCCTGATCACCGCACCTGGAGTGCAGATTATCCTGGTGGCCGCAAGGGCCTGTTTCTGCTGGGTGCTTTGTGCCTGGCGACTGGGTGGTGCTGCCAGCGCGGTGGGGGTTGTCCCTTAGCAGTGTTTTACACCTTTTCTGTGCAGTTCCCCTGGTGACTCATGGAGTCTTTGAAGCACATCTCCCCACCCGATCCCCTCTGAGGCTGCGGGGCACTCTGGGTCCCAACCATCCATCGATGCACTGATGGAGATCCTGAAGTCATTTGTGTCCCTGGTGGAGGTGGCTTTCAAGCGTCAGGCTAGCAAAAAGCACTCCCCACCTTCCCCTGCCTCATCTGCCTTATGAGATCCTGAATCAATTCGGCCGCCACAGAGTTGTTTCACCCTGCTGGGTCTGCGATCACGCGCCCGGAGTCCTCAGATAGTGAGGATGATTCCTCCACATCTGCAACCAAGCATGAAAAGGCGCTGGTGAATGCACTGACTGTATTTGTGCATGACACCTTGAAGATGGAGGACGCAGCTGCGACAGAGGTGCGGGTTCCCTTTTGGCTCTCACAAGACATCTAGAGCAGCAAAGGTGTTTCCTTACTCCGCCTATTTTGACAGGATTGTCGCTAAAGAGTGGAGACGACCAAAGCGTCCCCTTGGGGTCCCTAAGAGATTTACTAGGCGTTACCCCTATGAGGTGTACCTTATTAAGAAGTAGACTGTTCCTCTGGTTGTGAACCATCCGGTTTCCAGATTGAACACGGCAACCATGATTCCGGTTGAAGAGTCCCCGGCCTTTAAGGATTCAGCTGACCTGAAGGTGGAGGGATTCAGCTGACCTGAAGGTGGAGGCTGTGGCCTCCAATATGTACAATCTGGCTGGTTCGGCACTGAGGCCAGTATTCACCATTGTCCTGGTGTCGCAAACTCTAACCGAGTGGCCTAAGTTTTTACACCGTGACCTTGAGGGAGAACAGCTCCCTCCTGCCTTTGCTGAGCTGGCAGACCAGCTGGTCCAGGGGCTGCAGTTTATCTGTGATGACTCTTTGGATGCAGCTCCCCTAGTGGCTCAGCTCTCCGTTTCAGCAGTGGTCCTTCGGCGTGTCTTTTGGCTTAAATGCTGGTCTGTGGACCAGACTTCTAAAAAGGCCTTGATTGATCTCCCCTTTAAAGGGGATTGCCTTTTTGGGGCTACCCTAGATGACATCATTAAAGGTCTCACAGGGGGAAAGAGTACTTTACTTCCGCAAGCTACTAAGGGCAAGGAACCTCGTCTTAGACATGGGCCCTCCTTGACTCATTAGAGGACTCAAAGCCTTTCAGGGCCTCCTCTGGAGGATCCAAATGAACCTGGTCTGGCAAGTCGAGAGCGGGCTTCTCCAGACCCGCGGACATGGCTCCTTCAGCATGAATGTGCGCCCTCACCTTTATCGGGGGTGGGTGGATGGCTTTGCTGCTTTGCTGGACCCGTGGACTTCCCTGGTACAAGACAAGTGGGTCCATGAGGTTATTTGGTCCAGCTACAAGATTGAGTTTCGCTCGTGTCCCCCTAGAAGGTTCTTTCCTTCCAACTTTCCTATGTCCCCGGACCGCTTACAGGGTCTGTTTGGGGCAGTACAAGACCTGTTACTTCAAGGGGTGATTGTCCCGGTTCCGACTTCAGAAAGTTTTTACTCAAACCTGTTTACAGTCCCCAGGAAGGAAGGCAAGGTAAGTCCAATCCTGGACCTCAAGGCGCTGAACTGCTTTGTGCAGGTGCAGAAGTTCAGGATGGAGTCCATTTGCACGGTGGTTGCATCCCTGCATCAGGGGGGATTTTCTTGCCTCTTATCGACATCAAGGATGCTTTCCTTCACATTCCAATATGTGTCGGTCACCAGCGCTTCCTCCACTTTGCCGTGGGAGAGGAGCATTATCCATACGAACTCTGAGGGAGTAAAGCTGGATTCTGAATTTTCAGAAGTCTGCTCTGGTTCCGTCCACAAAGCTGTACTATCTGGGTCTAACTCTGGACTCTGACTTAGCCAGAGTGCTCTTTCCTCTGGACAAACTCCAGAAATTGCAGGCTGCAATTCGTCTGATCAATGTCTTGGAACTCTGAGCGATCAGACTGTGCCTGGACCATTGGACGGATCGTCTTCAGTAATGACCAGTGCGCATTCAATCGGACAATGCCACAGCCGTGGCTTATATAAATCACCAAGGGGGCACAAAGTGTTCTGGTGGCTCTGGAGGTAGCTGGCATTCTAAGCTGGACAGAATGGTTAGTTTCATCACTCTCTGCCATACACATTCCTGGGGTGGAAAACTGGCAGGCGGATTACCTCAGTGGGCAGGCGTTGGACCAAGGGGGAGTGGTCCCTTAGTTCGGAGGTGTTTCATCAGTTTGCCTCCGGTGGGACATCCCCGAAGTGGATCTGTTGGCATCTCGGCTCAAAGGAAAGGTGCAGAGGTTTGTGGCTCGGTCATGAGAACCTCTGGCAGATGCACTGGTGGCCCCGTGGGGTCAGTATCGTCTGATTTACGCCTTCCCTCCTCCCAAGCTTCTGCCAAGACGCAGGATCTAGGCAGAAAGGATTCCGGTCATCTTAGTGGGCTCCGGACTGTCCTCGCTGGCTTGGTACACTGATCTGGTGTGGCTGGTCGTCAACGTTCCTTGAAAGCTTCCTCTCAGGGGGGGATCTGCTGTTCCAAGGACCAATCTTACATCCTGCTTTACAGTCGCTGGCTTAACGACTTAGCTGTTAAACGCCAGGTGCTGATAAGGTGATTCCAACGCTGTTAAAAGCTAGGAAATCTACTTCTAGGAAGATCTACCATCGTACGTGGAAGATGTACATTGCTTGGTGTGAGTCTCTTGAGGTTCATCCTCGCTCCTACTTGGATCTTGACCTTCCTTCAATGGGGGGTTGAACAGAAATTGGCCTTGAGTACCATCAAGGGCCAGGTGTCAGCTTTGGTGTTGGTCTTCCAACGACCCTTGGCCACACACTCCCTAGTGCCTCCCTTTCTTTAGAGTGTTTGACTATTTATTCCTCTAGTGTAGTCTCAGTTGCCGCCTCAATTTGCTGCTTTCGGTCCCCCAGAAGCCTCCCTTTGAGAATCTTTGGGAGATTCCCTTGCTTAAGCTTTCTCAAAGTGTTTTTTTTAAGTGGCTTTCACCTCTACGTGCAGGGTGTCCGAACCGGCTGCGTTATCTTGTCGTTCACCTTGGTGATTTGCAGTGATAAGGTGAGTCTTCGCCCCTGTCCGTCGTTCCTCTTAACCTCCCTGGCGGTATGATGCTTTCCGACTTTTTTTTTTTTTTTAGGTGCTGAAAGCGGTACATTTATTTTATTTTGCATGTAATTCTTAAGAATGAGCAGCCTAAACCAACTATTTACATATGATTTTTTTTTTTTTTACTGTGCGTTCTTCTTTATAACTTCTCGGGTATGATAAAGTTTGAAACCCAAAATCATAAATTATAATATAATAAATGACTATAAATAAGTTAAAGTATGTATGTGTGTATATGTGTGTAATATATATATATATATATATATATATAATATATGTGTATGTAATATATGTGTATGTGTATATAATTAAAAAAGTACAGTAAAACTGCAGGAAAGGGCACTGGGGGGGCAATCTAATGTGAATTTATTTTATTTTGCTATGTATCAGTGTGTTTTACTTTTGAATTTGCCGCCGGTTCCACCCCCCTGTGAGCGTCACGTCGCAGGAGACGGAAGCCGGGGCACGGAGAGCATCGGGAGGAAGATCCGCCGCCGCACACCGCCCGCATACATCGCTGGATCCCGATGACAAGGTAAGTAACCCCTCTACCAGGATCCAGCGATGCTTCTGTCGGTACCCCGAGTGTGGCTCGGGGTTACCGCTTTTGGCAGTGAAATGTAACCCCGAGCCACACTCGGGAATACCGCCAGGGAGGTTAAAGGTTGTCTCTGATTTTCATTTGAATAAAGACATTGTGTTGCCTTCCTTGTGTCCCGGGCCAAAACAACTGAAGGAAATTGCCTTGCATGCCTTGGCAATTCGGGTGCACCTGGCAGCTACAGAGTCTTTTAGTAAGTCAGACTCACTATTTGTGCCCATGGATGGGCCTCAGAAAGGGTTGTCCGCTTCCTCTGGGACCAATTCCAGATGGATCAGACAGACTGTTATTTAGGCCTATTCCATCAGGCGTCAGGTTCCTCCTTTCCCTGTTAAGGCACACTCTACTCAGGCACTTAGTACCTCCTGGGCCTTCCGTCATCAGGCGTCAATGACGCAGGTTTGCAAGGCGCCACCTGGTGGTTGGTGAACACTTTCACAAAGTTCTATAAAGCGGATGTGTTGGCATCTGCGGATGCTTCTTTTGGCCGCAAGGTTTTGCAGGGTGCTGTTTAGGGGACCTGGTCGAGGGTGTATTGTTTTTTTTTTTCAGGTGAACTTCAGTTGTTTTTGGTTGAGCTGATGTTGCCTAGTTGGCTACTTTTTAGCCTTGGGAACTTTTTTGCTGTTCCTACCCCTCATTTTTAACACTGCTTTGGGACGTCCCAATGATCATGAAGATCAGGAGCTGTGTCTGTCAATGAACAAAAGAGAAAATTGTATTTTTGAATTACTGTAAAATCCATTTCTCCAATGTTCATTGACGGACACCGCACCCACTCCTCTGTGCAGTTGTAATTCTTCTGACACTGCTTGTAGCAAAACTGAGTAACTATAGCAGAGAGAGGGAGTATACCCTCTGGGACTGCCCATAGGCAAAGCCTGTTACTTTTTCCCCCTAGTGTCTTCCTCCTGTAGGGGGCAGTATAACCCAATGGTCATGAAGATTAGGAGCTATGTCCGTCAATGAACATCAGAGAAATGGATTTTACGGTAAGTCAAAAATCCTATTATGTGAATGCTGTAATTAGTATCATTGACATGTCGATACTTTATTTTCGTAATTACTTTTAATTCTGGCGGTTGTATTTTATCCAATATATTCTGAAGTCATCAGCAACTTTAGTTTTATTTCAGGCTAACTTCTGGCTTTGATTAGTCTGAATGCCTCTTTCCTGGTTCTTCAGAAGAGGTCAGGCCATACCTCCAAAACCACAAACTATTAAGTTCTGTGTCTGGAACTTGTTTTCTCTGCTTCAGTTGGCATAAGTTATTTTTGTGCTTTTAATTCTCCGACACATGTAACACAACATCTGGATGTTCTCACATCTTTGACCTTGCGGCTTTTTACCTGTTGTTTCCATTTTCCAGTGGAACTTTAAGTGATATTATATATTTAGTTATTTATTTTTTTTTTTTCATGACAAACATGTTATACTTACCTGCTCTTTGCAATTCTTTTACACAGAGCAGCCCCGATCCTCCTCTTCTTGAGTCCCCCAATGGTGCTCCAGGCCCCTCCAGCCTGCCTAGTGCCTCCATAACAAGCAGCTTGCTATGGGGGCACCCAGGCAAGCTCGCTCTCTTGTACTGCTGTGGCTGTAATCATGTACAATAGCTGGATGCTCTGATATCACTGTATGTCAGTGTCACCATACGGACACAGCAGTACAATGTCAACAGACCAATGCTGCCATTCAGTGTCCCTAATCACCACCTCACCACTCAGTTTCCCTGACCACTACCGCACCAGTCATATTGTCCTTAATCACTGCCACCTCAGTGTCCCTGATCACTGCCACAACAGTCCATTTTGTCCCTGATTACCATCACACCAGTTACAGCATCCCTGATCACTGCTACACCAGTCACCATGTCACCACAAAAGTGTAAACCAGCACTGGTTTCCCTGATTGTTACCACACTAATCCCCAGTGTCACCAGACCGGTGTAAGCAAGCAAAAGTGTTCCTGATCACCGCCACACAAGTGCAATGTTGCTTCTGCCGGTACTAACCCTAGCCTGTTTATTGACCACATTTCTACCTTATGCCTGGACCGATCCTTTGCCTGTTTGCTGACCATGTCTCCTGAACTGACCCATCTGTGCATTCAGCTGTCTGTTCCTGTAAGACACCAGTCACAGCCATCCCCTGCAGACAGCTGCACTACTGGAACCATACAAACTCTTTTTTTGTCTTTTTTTTTTTTTTTTAGCCTCCTGTACTTCCTTTCACATATAAATAGAATAAATAAATATATATATAGATAGATGATATATATATATATCTATATATATATATATATATATATATAGATATATATATATAGATATACAAACAAGGGCAACTTGGGAAACAGTGACCATAGGTCAATTAGTTTTAGTATTAATTATAGTAATAGGAAACAACGGTAATATAAGGACACTGAATTTCAAAAGAGCCAATTTCCCAAAACTGCGCTTTTTGCTAGAAAATATCAAATGGGATAGAACCCTGGGAACAAAGAACACGGAGGAGAAATGGGAGTGCTTCAAGACCATACTAAACAAAGGGATTGGCCAGTGCATTCCAAAGGGAAATACATTTATAAGAGCAAAACTAAACCTATATTAATACTAAAGAAAAGGCCTTCAAAAAATACAAGGCTGAGGGGTCATTGGCAGCATTTAAGCATTACAAAGTGTGTAATAAGAAATGTAAAGGCGAAATCAAGGCGGCTAAAATAGAACATGAGACATATAGCGGAAGAGAGTAAAAAAAACCCCAAGAAATTCTTTAAGTATATAAACAGTAAGAAAGCGAGGCCAGAACACATTGGCCCCATAAAAGACAACAAAGGAAATCTGGCCACAGAGGACAGAGAGAAGGCGAAAGTGTTAAATAATTTCTTCTCTTCAGTCTTCACAAAAGAATCGGGGGGCTACACTAACCCAGCTTGGAATGCTAAACTAAATAATACACCTCAGGAAGTACCGCCATGGCTAACAGAAGATAGACTTAGAACTAAACTAGAGAAACTTAACATAAATAAATCACCGGGACCGGATGGCTTGCACCCGAGGGTTCTTAAAGAGCTCAGCCAGGTGATTGCCAGACCATTATTCTTGATCTTTAAGGATAGTCTACAGACGGGTATGGTGCCAGCTGATTGGAAAAGAGCCAACGTGGTACCAATATTTAAAAAAGGGCCGAGATATATCCCGGGTAACTATAGGCCGGTCAACCTAACATCAGTAGTCTGCAAGATTTTGGAGGGGATGCTAAGGGACCACATACAAGACTTTAGTAATGAAAACTGTATTATTAGTAGTAATCAGCATGGATTCATGAAAAATCGTTCTTGCTAAACCAATCTATTAACCTCCTACGATGAATTGAGCTGCCACCTAGATAAAGGTAAGCCTGTGGATGTGGTTTATCTGGACTTTGCAAAGGCCTTTGACACCGTTCCCCACAAACGCTTACTGTACAAACTAAGGAATGTAGGTATGGACCATAGGGTGAGTAGAGAACTGGCTCCAGGGGAGAGTCCAGAGGGTGTTGATAGGGAGTACTTGTATTTGGCGGGTGTGGGAAGTGGGGTCCCCCCCAAGGTTCTGTCCTGGGACCAATCCTGTTTAATTTATTCATAAATGATCTAGAGGAGGGGATATCTAGTACAATCTCAGTATTTGCGGATGATACTAAACTAAGCATGCCAATATCTTCTATGCAGGATGTAGAAACCTTACAAGCGGACCTGAACAAAATAATGGGGTGGGCAAATACATGGCAGATGAGGTTTAATGTTGAAAAATGTAAAGTAATGCACTTGGGCGTCAGAAACACAAAAGCAAGCTACTCACTAGGGGGGAACCTCTGGGTGAATCCAAGATGGAAAAGGATCTGGGGGTCCTAGTGGAATGCCAAGCCGCTGCAAGCAAAGACAACAGAATACTGCCATGTATAGAAAAGGGGATTCACTCCAGAAATGGAGAGATTATTCTCCCACTCTACAAGACTCTGGTCCAGCCACATCTGGAGTATGCGGTCCAGTTCTGGGCACCGGTCCTCAGGAAGGATGTGCTGGAACTGGAGAGAGTCCAGAGAAGGGCAACAAAAATAATTAGGGGAATGGAGGGCTTCGGCTATGAGGAAAGACTACAAGCACTGAACATATTCTCTCTGGAGAAGAGACGATTGAGGGGGGATAGGATATCAATGTACAAATACTGTACTGGCGACCCTAGCATAAGGAACAAACTTTTTAGAGAAAGGGAATACAATAAGACACATGGCCACTCACTAAAACTAGAGGAAAAACGGTTTAACCTTAAAATACGTAAGGGGTTCTTCACTGTCAGAGCAGTAAGGGTGTGGAATTTGATTCCACAGGCAGTCGTATCAGCAGGGAGCATCGATAGTTTCAAAAAACTATTATGGGCACCATAAAGACCACCACATACAGGGGTATACAATGTACGGTTAACCACTTTAATACAGGGCACTTCCCTCCCTTCCCGCCCAGGCCAATTTTCCCCTTTTAGCGCTGTTGCATTTTGAATGACAATTGCGCGGTCATGCAACACAAAATTTATATCATTTTCCCCCCACAAATAGAGCTTTCTTTTGGTGGTATTTGATCACCTGTGCGATTTTTACTTTTTGCTAAACAAATAAAAAAAGACAGAAAAGTTTGAAAAAAAAAAAAAATTTTTTTGTTTATGTTATACAATTTTGTAAATAAATAAGTTTTTTCCTGCACTGATGAGCACTGATGAGACTGCACTGACAGGCACTGATGAGGAGGCAATGATGGGGTGGCACTGATGGGGTGGCACTGATGGGGTGGCACTGATAGGTGGCACTGATAGGTGGCACTGATATGTGGCACTGATAGGTAGCACTGATATGCAGCATTGGTGGGCACTGATAGGCGACACTGCTGGGCACTGATAGGCGACACTGCTGGGCACTGATAGGCGACACTGCTGGGCACTGATAGGCGACACTGCTGGGCACTGATAGGCGGCATTGATGGGCACTGATAGGCGGCACTGATAGGTGGCACTGACGGGCACTAATGGGCACTGATAGGCAGCACTGGTGGGCACTGATGGTCGGCACTGATCGGCACTGACGGGCGGCACTGATGGGCACTAATGGGCACTGATAGGCGGCACTGGTGGGCAATAATGGGCACTGGTGGGCGACACTAAAGGATGGCAATGATGGGCACTTGTGGGCAGCACTGATAGGGAGGACACTAGTGGGCATCACTGATGGGGAGGGCAATGGGGGGCTCCCTGAGCCCTGATCGCCATCCCTGGTGGCCATAGTGGGCATCCCTGGGGTCATAGTGGGCATCCCTGGGGTCATAGTGGGCATCCCTGGTGGATCTAGTGGCATCCCCCCCCTGAGGGTCTGCACTGGTAATCAATGATCTGATTACCAGTGCCGACCCCCCCCCCTGTCAGGGGAGCCGCCGATCGGCGCTCCTTTACTCGTGCCTGTCAGGCACGAACTAAGGAAAGCCGATCAACGGCTGTTCCTGTTTTACTATGTGACCAGCCGTGATTGGACACGGCTGATCACATGGTAAAGAGCCTCCATCAGAGGCTCTTTACCGAGATCGGAGATGCAGGGTGTCAGACTGACACCCCGCATCACCGATCGCCGCTCTGCGCGCCCCCGGGGGGCGCCCAGAGCGGTGTTATCCTGCCGCCGTCATATGACGTCCGGTCAGGATAACTCAACCACATTCCCGCCGTCAATTCGTAATAGGGCGGGCGGGAAGTGGTTAACAGCAAACACGCACGCGCATCATAGGTTGAACTGGATGGACTGATGTCTTTTTTTTTCAGCCTCACAAACTATGTAACTATATATATATATATATATATATATATATATATATATAACACTCAATAGTGATTAAATACTAAAGAAAGCACTATCAAAAAACTGATAAAAATTTCATATGGGTACAATGTTGCATGACTGAATATTTTGTCATTCAAAGTAGTGATCGACCGATTATCGGCAAAGCCGATATATTGAGGCCAGAGGTATCGGAATCTGCCTTTTGATTTACCGATATTGCCGATATTTCGGGAAAGTGCTTGTACCGGGGTGATGCCTGCAGCTATAGGCATCACCCCGGTACCGGTGTCCATTGCAGATGGTCAGCTGTCTTGTAATGACAACCGATGCGGCTGAGGAGCGGGAGGGGCATGTATTCCCCCCCCCTCCCGCTGCCTTCTGCGGCTTGCCCGGGTCTCCTGTCCCACTGGGAGACCCGGGCATCCTACCTTCGCCGCCGTCTGACCGTGTCTCCATCTGCGCCGCCGCCGTCTGACCAGGTCTCCATTTCTTTAAATTCGGCGCCGCCGAGTACCCAGAAGTGATGTCATGACTTGACATCACTTCCGGGTACTGGCGGCGCCAAATTAAAAAAATGTACAGCATTCAAAACAGCCAAACTTGTCGTTTTGAATGCTTTAAGTGCAGATGAGGAGTTTGACCCCCAGATCCCTCCACCACAGTACCTGTAGACATAAAAAAAAAAAAAAAAAAATTTCTAATGTCCGAAAATATCGGCCAATGCCGATATCCGATGACCAAAAAAACTATATTGGTCGATCAATAATTCAAAGTGTGACAACACTGAAAGCTAAAAAAGCCTGGGCAGGAATGTGGGGGGGGGGGGGGTTGTCCATTTAGCGGTTGGTTAAGTACACCAGTAGCTATTATTCACTTTATCACAATCCTACTTGTAAATATTGAGTTTGGTATATTACACCTGTACCTACATGTGATGGGTAAAAACCAGGTTAGGAATGCAGACTTGGCACATTCAGGTGCTGATGTGCTATGATGTGGAAAATTTAGGCGGTATCCAGATTATAACTTTTGGAAAAGTTGGTGTTGAGGAACACCACCAGTGTATTGCAGTGCATTTCTTTAACAACCTACTAAAGACACCATGCATTGCATTGTGAATTTCTCTTCAAATGGTTTTCCATCCTGACCTTGCAGGAACCTTCTTACATCTAAAATCAAACGTGGTCTGCATTGCTGAACTGTTTTTCTACCGGCCACCTGTATGTACATGTTGGCTCTGAGGATATTTGACATTTACGCATCAGCATAAAAAAAACACATTCAGCACGTCTCCAGTTTCATGCACATTTACCAAAGCTTTATCCTTCCAAAATGTTGTTGATCTGCTAGAAATCTGTTATGCCTCAGGCGGTTTGCTTTGGTTTAGATGACAACACCATGTCACTCCTGCACTAAAATCAACACTGTTGTCTGTCCTGCCTGTTGGGTTACGGAACACGGCATATCTTCCACCCCTCTGTTTCTCTCTGTGCATTCATTGTTTTCTTTCAAGGCAAAACGATTCTGCCTCGACTCCCAAAAGCATGCCCACACACTTTGTAGGGGAAGGGCACTTGGGAGATGCAATTCCGGGGACGTGCCTATGTCAATATGACTGAGCCCCCAGCAGCTGCCCCTACAAGGCTTTAATAAGTTTGGTGAGAATGTCACAGGCAGAAAAAAGTGTTTTTGTTTTTTTTCTACTGGAACAAGGCAAGGTAAGAAAAAAAAAAAAAAAATGTTTTCCTTGTAATCCATTAGAACATAAACTTGGAGCCCCATCCAGTCTTTATTGGTTTGCCTAAAAGTTGTATTTTCAGATTTCACTTATACCTGTTTTTGACATTTTGGTATTGCAAAAGTATTATTTATATACCATAATGGCTTGCTAACTAGCCACACTCTGTAGGGTGTTCTCTTTTGCACACATGGGCACCATATTTACTATACATGTTGCGATCGCAGCCACCTGGCTAGAGGAAAAGAAGTACTGTATGTGTGCCCATGTTCTTGTTCAGCGGCGATTTTTTGGGCCTCCTTTTTCGCAAGTTGATTGGTGTGTATTAGAATAAAAAATATTTTTATACTTTTATTATGATCTCGGCAGTTAAAGTAGTTCTAAAGCCTAACCATTTTTTACCCTAATGCATTCTTGCATTAAGGTAAAAAATATTAAGGCATCAGTATCCCCCTTCTCACCCCCCTTTACTTGAGCCCTTCATTTGATCCAGCGCTGTGCACGTCTGCAGCTCTTCTCTCTCCTCGCTTAGGAGTCTTGCTGGCTTTGCTGGGGCACCGGGAGCCAGTGTCAATGGACGCAGCAGCGGGCTTCGGAAGTGAGCATGCTGAAGTGCCCACGTGGGAAGCGGTTTCCTGTGGGGGCACGGGACATAGAAAGAAGAGAAGAGTTTGGCCGGACTTTAGAGGCAAAAAAGGATGCATAGTATATATAAAATCCTTTCTTTTATTTATACACAAATATATAGAAACCATGCATCCATTAAATCATGTGTATTTACATACAAAGACCGCAGTCATAATGGACCAATCGTTTTCAACAGTGACGTATTCAGTATTGAACAAATTAACCCCTGTGTGTCAATGCATTTTGCTGGTCTGTTTCTTCAGGACCCACAAGAGGAAAGAAACAGGATTCACTACATAAATTAAAGAAATGCAATTAGTTTATGCATCAAAATTATGAACATTTTGCTATAGTTATGTTTCTAAGGCAGTTACATCCATGAGAATAGCGCAATCACCTTGTCTAGATGGAAAACGCACACCCAGAAATCTCCCTGGGTGGCCACCAGGTTACAAGAAAGGTCAAACATTCAACAACCCACAGCTGGTACCACTTTTAATATTTAGCGCCTAAAATAATGACCGAAATGAATGTGATCTTACATTCTGAAATGTGTTTCAGAATTTAATTACATAATGGTGTCTGTGTTGCCTTTCAGGACCTTTTAACTTTCAGCACAAAGTCCCCAGAAGACAGCATGGAACCAATAATTAAACAAGTAAGTGCTTATCACATTTAAACCTTGTACTGGAGTTGCACTTTAGGGACAAATGAACAGGAAACATTAAAATCGGGCTTAAAGCTAAACTCCAACTTTTTTTTCACTAGAACTCAATGGAATGATCAGTCCCAGGCTAGATCATATCTCTATACCATGTTGCTCTGTTGTCTTCCGATCCCCCGATATTCTGGGTTTTAGTTGTGGCTTTGTATCATGTGACAGTCTGTATAGTCTAATGTAGACAGAATGCCTTCCATAGCCTCTTCCTGCTGCATCTCTAGCCTAGAACATACACCTCTGTAGTCTTTGAGACTGTGAAAATGATGTAACTTCCCTCACAACTCTGGTGGGTGGGAATGAATACATCCGAATTGGCATTTAATCCCCCCAGTCACACCTACAGGAAGAGTCCAAACCTCCTAAGTCCCGCCTCACAGATCACAACATTCTTTAAAATCAAGTAGGAAACGCCTTCATACACATCCTGTTCTGAAAGCTAGCTGTGCTGCTGTTGGTAGAGTTTGAATAGACAGCCCTGGTACACCCAGCATCACATGAGTCATGTTACTTCCAGCGTGATTATCACACACTATCATTATCACACAGAAAATGCGTGCTTTTTCTTGCAGATTGCCCTGTGTTCGGAAATGCGCAGATGTGCATTAACAGTAACCCAAGCACAACATGCGTTTCCACGGGTTTTCGAAATGCACAGTAAAGCACATTTTCTGTTCAGGTTGCCACTCGTTTGGAAATGCGCAGATGCGAGAGCAGCCTAAATGGAAACGCATGGCAAAGCATGTGTTTTCTTGCTGTGCAGTTGGATATGCACAGATGCGAACGAATGGTAATGCAAGTGCACTGCACATTGCCACGCGTTTTTCTAAGTGCACAGAAAAGCATACATTTTCGTGTGGGTTGCTGTGCTTTTGGAAATGCGCAGATGCAAACGAATGGTAACACGAGCACAGTGCGCATTGCCGCGTGTTTTTGAAAATCATGGCATGATGTTTTTCTGTGGGTTGCTGTACATTCAGAAACACGCAGATACAAATGAATGGTAACAAAAGCACACAGTGAGTTTTCTTGTGGATTGCCGTGCATTTGCATTTGGAAATGCACAGATGGTAACGCAAACACAACATGCTGTATGTGGCTCCACAGAAGAAGACCCACTTCCATGAGACCACATATGCGTACGTTTAGAGGAAAGGTGTTAAAAAGTTGTTGCAGCCACAGGTTTTCATCTTTACACCTGCCTTAGCAGGGATATATGATTTATATTTTTCTGACATTGATATTCGGCACTTGCAGCATTTAGGCTATGTCATGTAAATCGTATTTCTTAGTTGGAGTTCAGTGTTAGATGAATTCTATACAGGTTTTGTCTTGGTTCACACGAAGGCAATGCAAAAAACGCACAAGATTCGCTGCATTTCATTGCATTGTACTCTAAACAATCGCACGGCATCCATGTCTGTCGCACGGCATCTGTCCATGTTAACTCAATGATACCCCAAAACAGATGGCAAAAGCAGTGAGATTGCCAGAAACGAATTGCATGGGTGTGAACACCCATGCGATGCAATTCAGGTGTGGTAGAAAAAAGGGCCCTGTACCATTTTGGTGTGGGTGCAATGCAATTTCAGCCATACAAAATGTATGGCTGAAATCGCACTGCACAGACATTGCATGTGATGTGCACAGGAACGCAGTGTGATTCCTGTGCGAATTACTTGTGTGAACCTAGCCTTAAGCTGTCAGTATGGAATATGAACATTTACAGTTATAGATATATATATATATAAAACATTTTTTTGTTTTTATTTTTTTTAGATGGCATCAGAAGAAAGTCTGCCTTACACCCCTTTCTACACGTTGTTTGGGAAGAAGCAGCAACAGAAACAAGATAAACCAACCTGGGATTCAGAGAAAACTCACCCTGCTGGACATACAACTCAGAAAGCTGCAGTTAAAGAGGTGTGTGTTTTTTTTTTTTTTTTGATGATTTAGGCACATGATTTGGAAGCCTTGTCTATGTGTTCTAAGTATTTATATTGCAGGACAAATTTTGCAAACTTTTACATTAATCTTTACCCTGAGATTGTGGGGAAAAGAGGAGCACCCAGAGGGAACCCATAGACTCAACATATAGAACTTTTCTGGCCTTCTCTATTATGAACTATTAAAGCTCAACTGTAGATATTTTTTTTTTTTGTGTGCATTGAGGAGAAGGGTCAGAACCTCTGTCAGGTTAAAATTGCTATATTACACATTAGGATCTGCCCTCTCTTCCTCTCCAGGTCCCCCCTTCAGGAAATTGGGAAAAATCTTCTCAAAGGGGATTAAAATGTAAATACATGACAGAGGTTATGGCCCTTCCTCTGCTGCATCCAAAACATTAAAGACCTATTCGGATACTGGCATGCAGTAAAAATGCATTTTTACCACAGTGCGTGATAACGAATGCACTGGAGTGCCATTCACTTTGAATGTCACTCCAATGCACTGTACAGTAGCTGTCTGTGGATAAATGCACTACCATGCACATGGCAAGTGTTGCGTTTAAAAAAAAAAAATGCATGTTCAGTTTTTTTTTTCTTACGGTCATTGACATGGACACAGCTCTTTTTTGATTCTTGACCATAGGGTTTGAAGCGCCACCTACAAGAGTAGGACACAAGGCTGAAAAAGAACACTGCACCGCCTCCGGGTAGCCCTAGCTGATATAAACCCGCCCCCCACTGAAGGCAAGCCAGTTATTTCTGCCTAGTGTTTCAGAAGTAAGGACCTAGTTCCCTGCTGGGACCTGTGATTTTCTAGCCTCTTTCCCTTTTTTTTCCTGGGATTTGTTCCTGCAGAGCTCTTCAATCAGCAGCCGGGCTGGGCGACAGACTCATTTGGATCCAGTGGTCACCCCAGTCTTGCCAACAAGCGCATGCAGACCTTTAGTTAAGCGCTAGGTCAGCTGCGACATGGATTCGGGCTAGCGGTGAGTTAAACGTCTTGCAGGGACACACATGACCAGTTGCCGGAGTCTGCCACATTGTTACCATGGCCGACAGCCTCCAATTTGGTGGAACGGAGGATCTGTCATGGGAGCCTTACCTGCATGCTCTGCTGGATCAGTAAGTAGGTGTCCCCTCCCCTCCTCTGTATGCAGTGTGGGGTGCGGGTACTCCTGGGGTGATTTGGCCTGTGGGGTCCCCTCTGGCTGCTGATATATCCTTCTGTCCACCCTGGCTGGGCTCCCTCCCCTCCATCTTGCCGGTGATCCTCCTCCTAGGCTGGATACAGAGTCAGACTCTGTGTGGTGGTTTGTGAGGCATGGTCAGCACAGCAGCATCCACAGGCGGCATTCATGTTGACACCCACAGCACACCCCCCTGGCGGTCGGGTGGTGGTGAATCCTCCCTGGGGTCTCTAGTTCTCTGCTGTAGTCGGTGTGTGTGTGTGTGTGGGGGGGGGGCGGTGTCCTAGTTTTTGGTGATGCCTTGCTTGAGTGGGTGGGCCATATGGAGTCTTAAGTGTCTGCTCCTGATCCCCTTAATGGAGGCAGCCGGTTTCTCAGGGTCCTCTTTCCAGCTAGATGTGCTGTGGGTCCTGGAGTTGTTCATCTTCCAGGTAGAAGCAGCATTTGAGCGCAAGGCGAGCAGGAAATGCTCTTCATTGTCACCTGCATCTTTGGGCATTTCTGAGCCTGAGTTGGCCTTCCGCTGCTGTAGGCTCTGCATTTTCTGCAGACTCTGAAGATGCCTCCCCTGATTCCTCAGACAGCGAGGTTAAATCCTCTGCCCCTGTAATCGCACAGGGGGAAGCGCTGGTTACTGACTGTATTGATTACTTCTGTGCAAGAGACATTTAAAGTTAAGGACTCTGCTGAGGCAGCCTACATGCCTTTCCCCTTTGGTACACGCTAACTGGTTAGTTCTGTTTGGGTCTACCATTTTAGCCTTTTCTTGTATGCAATATTTATTCATTGTATTAAACAACGATGTTGTAAACTAGTTAACTCATTTTAAAGTTTCGGGACAAACAAATTGGTTGTATGAATATATTAAAGAAGGGATGGAGGCAGATCACTGTGTGCACAAGGCCACATTCTATTTTGGTCTTTTTAGGTTTTTCCTTAATCCGCATACTTTGATGATTTTATTTGCAAAGATTGTAAACCTCTGAAGCTTCCTTTTGTGGTTACAAATTGTTTTGTGGTACGTTACTACTTTGAGGAGGCCCTTATAAAGAAGTAGATCTTACTTTCTGTGGTGGATCCCCCTATTTTGAGGTTGAATAGAGCAGCAGTGATAGTGGTGGAGGGGTCTCCCTCCTTTAAGGATCCTGCAGATCGCTGGGAAGAATTGGTTGCCTGCTCTATTGTTTCATGGGTGGGGGGTCGTCTCTCCTGGTTCTTGGGCCCATGGACGTCTCTCATTCCAGGCAAGTGGGTCTGCGAACTGGTTATAACAGGTGACAGGGTAGAATTTCTTTATCCAACAAAAAAAGAAACCTTTTCCCTTCAATGTTTGCCTTCCATCATTGCGCTTTTGGGTCATGTGCAAGGCAGTGCAGGGTCTGCTGCGCCAGGGAGGGATAGTCCCTGTGCTCGAGCCAGAACGCTTACGGGGTTTTACTCCAACCTGTTCAGTTCCAAAAAAGGACAGGGGTTACACAGTTTATGACCTCTATGGCCTTGAATTGCTTTGTGTGAGTGCAGAAGTTCAAAATGGAATCCATCCATTCAGTAGCGGCTGTTATGTTGCATGCCCTGGATGTGGTTCAGGTGATTCAGATGTATTTGGCAGCCACAGAGTCTTTTCGGAGGTCAGACTCACTGTTATAATGGACGGGCCGAGAAAAGAGCTGTCTGCTTCTTCTGCGACCATTTCCAAATGGATCTGAAAAATGGTGACTCGGGTCTATTCTATCAGGGGTCAGGTACCTCCTTTCCCTGTAAGGGTCCTTTCACACGGCCGCTCCGCTTCTCTGCAAATCATCCTATTTTTTTTGCGGATGATTTGCGGACATAATGTAAGTCAATGGCATTGCGGATGTCAGCGGAATACCATCCGCTGACATCCGATTTTCTTCCTTTCAGTTCTGTTCCGTTTTTTGGAACGGAACAGAACCCTATTTTTTCATCCGTTCAAAAAACGGAAAGGAAGGAAAATCGGATGTCAGCGGTGTCATCCGCTGACATCCGCAATGCCATAGACTTACATTATGTCCGCATATCATCCGCAAACGGATGGGATGATATGCGGGCATACGGAGCGGATGACACATGTCATCCGCTCCGTAAAAAAAAAAAGTCCCGCAGCGGAGCTTTCACGCGAAGCGGCCGTGTGAAAAAAGCCTAACGGTTTTGCAGGCTGCTGTTTTGAGTGTCTGTTCCCTATTTGGGGGTGCATTGTTCAGGTTGGGCTCCAGTTGGTTTTTGTTGAGCTCCTGTTTACCTTGTTGGCTATTGTGTTTAGCCTTGGGATTTTTTTGTTGTCCCAACCCTCATGTTTGGCACTGCTTGGGGTCTATGGTTCTGAATAATGGAGAGCTGTGTCCGTCAATGAACGAAAGAGAAAATAGGATTTTTGATCTTACCGTAAAATCCCTTTCTCTAAATTCATTGATAGACACCGCACCCACCCCTCTGGACTTTTAAAACTTCTGACACTGCTTGTTACTAAACTGCAGGCCTATAACAGAGAGGGGGATGTATACCACCTAGCACTGCCCATAGGCATAGCCAAGTCTTTTTATTGCCTAATGTCCTACTCCTGTAGTGGGCAGTTTAACCCTATAGTTCTGAATAATGGAGAGCTGTGTCCATCAGTGAACTCAGAGAAATGGATTTTACGGTAAGTACAAAAATCCTAGTTTTGTGGCGCTCTCCTCCGGGCTGGCCTCTGCCCCCTGGATATTTTCCAAGGTTCTGGCCCCAGTCCTGATGTTACTGAGACAACCTGTCACGGGAAACCCCCAGTTATCTGGGCAGCCTGCTTCTGCGGGCAGACTCCCAGGCCACACTGACGAACATTGTGGAGATCACGATGCCCTCCCTGCAGGACTTTGCATGGCTTCTGAACCTCAAGAAGTCTGCACTGACCCCGACCAGGAGGCTGAAGTGTCTGAGCCTGAGTCTTGACTCAAAGCAGGCTATGGTGTTACTCCTGTCGGACAAGCTCTGAAATCTTTGGATTGCAGTTCCACTACTCTTGTACCAGTAGTCCTCCCCTGCGGCTTTGCACTCAGGCTCTGTCTTATGGTGTCTGCCTTCGAGGTGTATGCGGAATTCTGGATGAGAGTTCTGCAGAGGGAAATCCTGTTGATATCGGACAAGTCCCACACTTTCTTGGACAACCAGATTCATCTGGGCCTGTTGACGATGGCCTCCCTCTGCTTGGGGCTCTGCTTTCCTTCCCCACAGACTGGAAAGTCCTTTCCCCCTTCCACCAGATTGTAGTCACTACCGATGTCAGGCTAGGGAGATGTCCTGGTTTCGAGATCGGCACTAGATTGCTGAACTCTGAATGAAGCTCAGCTACCCATCAACGTCATGGGACTGCACTTGATCAGGCTGTCTCTGTACCATTAGGCGGACCTTCTCCAGGGGCTCTTGGTTATAAGCCAATTGAACAATGCCACAGCAGTGGCCTATGTCAACTACCAAGATAGAATAAACGGTGGGGACAACTGGAAGCTTCACGCATTTTGCAGTGTGCGGAACAGCATGTGCACATCTCAGGCATCAAGAATTGGCAGCCAGATTGTCTCAATCTCCAGACAGTGGATCAGGGGGAGTGATCCCTAAACCTGCACCTGGCTGCTGCTTTATCAGATCTGCCTATGCTGGGGGAACCCGGATGGGGATCTTCTGGGGCCCCGCCTCAACAGGAAGGTGTCAAGGTTTGTGGCAAGAGCACACCCATGCAATCCATGCAATCAGATTCTGGTGCAGAACAAAAAAGGGTCCTGCGCGACTTTGGTTTGAATGCGATGCAAATTCAGCCATACAATCTTTATGGTTGAATTTGCATCGCAGATATTGCATGTTATTTGCATAGCAGTGCTGTGTGGATCACATGCAATGTCTTCCATCACACCAGTGTGAACCAGCCCTAATTGGCTTGCCTATTACAGAGAGTGTTTATACAAGCTAAGACTGTCCATAGGCGGTGCTGTGTTTTTTCTGGCTGGTGTCTTACTCTTGTAGGTGGCGTTATAAACCCTATGGCCAAGAATCTCAAGAGCTGTGTCTGTCAATGAACTCCAAAAAAGGGATTTTACGATGAGAAACAAAAATTCAGTTTTTCTGCTTCATTAGGATGCACTGCCAGTCCATTCAAGTGAAGGGGATCTAAAAAGTTTGGGATTTAATCTACAGGTGCTGCACATTGCCTGATTAAAAAAATAAAAAAAATCTGAGGACATATTATCAGGCAGGTTATGATGAGACGACTAAAAGGAATCCAAAAGCTTCCTACTTTGCAGTGGAAAGCTCAGCAGGGTGTTCCTAAACCAGAAAATATCTGCATAACCTACTATGATTCACACTGGTTCATTAAGGGGCCTTTGGTTCCTTTTAGCCCACTTTTATAACTTTTCTGACCATACTTTGTCCATGCTCCCCAAGCCCTACTCCATAGAAAGTCATTGATTTCATGCACTGCACTGTTGGTGGCAAATAAGCCTGAAGCTATTCGTTGGGCACCAGTTTCTTTTATGGACAAGTGGTCCTACTAAGGCACTACTTGATATTAATGGGTGAATGACTCAATGTTTTCGTGCCTCAGGTTTGCCCATTCACTGCTCCTCATTGTCCAGGCTCATCAGCAAGCCTCCTCCCCTGTTACCACAGCTTCTGGTTTATGCACCTTTTTTGTGGGTTCCATCTGATATTGGGAACAGCAACTCCTCTTCTTTTTTTTTTTTTTTTAATTATTAGTTATGAAAAAAACATGAAATCAGTGCAAACCACAATAATCAAAGATAAATAAAATCAATACATGAATAAATTAAATAAATACAAGGCTGCAAGCAATCAGTGTTAACACAAACCACCAGTGAATAAATAAGTAAATATTGATGCGCCAAGCAATATTTATTTATTAGTTGTTATGACCGGTTACTCTGTCAGCAACATCAAACTTCTGATGAATTGAATTATGTCAAATGAAATGCGTTGTGACTATGATGTTTTCCATCTTCTGCTGTTGATTGATATATCGATAACTGAATGTTTCATATGAATTCTTTGACTATCTACTGAAATGTAACATATGTTCTGATGCTTGTCTCTGTTTTTATTCTCTTTTCTAATTATATGTTTGCAATAAAGGGGATGAATTTTACAATTTATATATTTTTTTTTTGTGTAACCTCCATAAAAATCCCAGGGGCAGTTGTTTTTTGACTTCCCTGAAGCAGCTCTACTTGGCTTTCAATATTTGTCTGTATCTGTGCTATTAACCAGTGGTTCTGCATTGTCAGTGACCCTGGGGGCATAAAGGAATGATTTGCATGGCCCCCTCCCTCTATCCTAAAATAAAAAATCTATTTTTGAGATTTATGATGAAAGTAAGACCTACAGATATTTGGTTTTAAATAGGTTCCAATTTGCTTTGCTTAATTCTTATTCTGAAATGTTAGCAATGTCCAAGTTATTGTGCAAATTTTATTTGACTTATTGGTTTATTTCTGTTTTTTGTTTTTAGCTCCTTCTTAATACTCCAGCTCATGTACTCCCACCTCCATCCGTTTTATGTAAAATGTTTGTGAATTCTTTATTGATCGCCAAGCCGAATATATGGTAACTACCTAATTTCTACTAAACTATTGACTACAATCTGAAGTTGAAGCTGAAATGTTTTATTTATTTTAAACAAAACAAAAGGAAAATACAGGTTTAACATCATTGTTTAATTGTTCACAATTTCCTCTGTGTTTCATGTTCTTTCACTTGAGGCTCTCAGTATGGTACCATAAGGAAGTGGAAGTCTAGTCTAATCCTATCCAATCTTAATCCTGCTCCTACCCCCATTCCAAGCTCTGTACTAACTATCCTGTAGAGGCAAGATGTATATACTAGCCTATTCACTGGGTGCTCTGGTTTAATCATATGCCCAACGGTCAGCTTCAGTGAAGCGGAAAGATCACTGTGCCTCCTCTACCCTGAAACCTCTGTCCATTAAAGGCTAGTTAGTATAGGGCTTAGAATGATGGGGAGAGCAGGTTTTGATAGGTTTAGACTGGACTTATTCTTTAAATATTTTATGTACTGTATAGCAGGGATTCCCAAACTACGGCCCTGCAGCTGTTGAAGAACTACACATCCCGTGAGGCATTGTAAAACTCTGACAATCACAGACATGACTAGGCATGATGGGAATTGTAGTTCCTGAACAACTGCAGGGCCGTAGTTTGGGAATCCCTGCTGTATAGGATGTAAAATGTAGAGCATGCATTCCGAGACGTTATTAGAAGATGCTGCAAATGCATGATTGGTTCAAGTTGATGTAGATCAGGAGTCTTCAAACTATGGCCCTCCAGTTGTTCAGGAACTACAATTCCCATCAGGCATCCATCATAGCTGTGAATGTCAGTTTTACAATGCCTCATGGGATGTGTAGTTCCACAACAGCTGGAGGGCCGTAGTTTGAGGATCCCTGATGTAGATAAATGTTTGTGTATTTAGGTAAATTTGTATATATGCTGACTTAAAATGTAGCAATTTTAATTCTATATAGGTACTATTTTCTAAGACCTCTATATGCATGAACTATCAGAATGTACCCAAAATGAAGGGGTTTTTTTACAGTCAGCCTTTCCATATACATCTAGATCAATGGTAATGTGCCGTAAGCTGTAGCAACAAACCAGTTTACTGTATTCAGAATAATGAAATATGCACTTGCAGTATATAGATTATTGTGCTTCATACATTGCTATTTGTCTCACTGAACAGCATGTTAGTGTATGAAACACTGTAGTAATAATTATTACATTAATAGTTATTTTGCTTATTCCCTGGCCGCCTTCTGTACCGAAAAAAACGAACTGTAATTAAAAATACCAGTAAGGATATTTACAATTTTTTTTGGGGCACTTGTGCACATTAAAGTAGAAGGAAAGGCTGTCAACAGACATTGACATTTACATCAGGGGTGTCCAACCTTTTGATTTTCCTGGGCCACATTGGAAGAAGGGAAATTGTCTTGGGCCACACATAAAATACACTAACAATAAGGATAGCTGATGAGCAGAAAAAGTCAGGCAGATCACAAGTTAACAATTACTGATAAAGATAATGTACCTATCTGAGCAATAATACTTAATTTGTTTTGTAATTTTTTATCATAAAAGTAAAAGAGGGAAACCTAAAACTAGTGTGATATTTGACACTGTTTTTGGTAAACTAACGCATCAATCTCAGGTTCAATGGATGTAGTAGCAATTCTCAAGGTGCTCCTCAGATATTTTGGTTTTAATTTTGCCCTTCGCATCCTTCATCCTTGAAAATAGTTGCCCACGAATATAGGTGCTGCTGAAAACGGGTGACATGAATAAGGTATTTACACAGCAATTTGTGATAAATGGCATGCAGTGCCATAGGGTGAATATGGGAGACAATATGTAAATCAGGAGTGTCCAACCTGCGGCCCACGGACTGCATGCAGCCCAAGATGGCTGTGAATGTGGCCAAACACAAAATTGTAAACTTACTTAAAAATGTGGATTTTTTGGGAATCATTTAAAAAATGCTTATACACTTTGTGAACACATGCGGCTGGACTTTAAAAAGGTTTTATCTTCCCAAAGAAAAATCCCCCACTCTTCACAATCGGGCCTTTTTTTTTTTTTTTTTTTTTTTTTTTTTTTTTCAGTTTTGTGCATGCAATCACTTGCAGACAAAGCTCTAGGTACTCTCCGTCTCAAGTACATAATAAAGCGGACCCAGAGCTCTGCGGTCACGTGATTCCCTGTATAAAAAAAAACTAAAAAAAAAAAGATAAATAAAATAGAACCACGAATAGGAAAAGGGGAGGAAACTAATTTTTATATTGGTTGGTTTGTAGTGTCCATTCCTGCTACTTTAATGAGTAAGTGCACCTATAGGATTATTTATGAAAGTCTCAACTAAGTTATATATTGTTGTAACAGGCCTGGAAATGGCAGAAAGGCCAGAAGACCTTGGTTTTCAGCCATGGATTACTGTCATTTTATGAACTTTACAAAACAAAGCTTAATTTTGATAGTCATCTCATTCCTGTAATGACTTTTAGAAATAAACATTTACACCATGTCTGGACATTTTGTAAATGTATGAGAAAAATATAAAAAAAGTGTCTGCAAATGGGAATTAACTCTGGTCAGAAAGAGTTGATCAGTTTCCTTTAGAAACAAAGCTCTGTTGCCTTACTTCACTAAGCCATTCTGGGTTTCAAACCAAATTAGATTGTGGACTTTTGTTAGTCATGGGCCCCTGCCACTGCCCATTGTCTCTGTCGTTGATGTCGGAGTAAGAGAAGGAGTAAAAGTGTACAGGCAGCGCAGAGACAAGAACAGCTTTAGGCTTAAAGCGGTTGTATCCTCACAACAACTAAAAAAATAAACCTTCAGGACAAAGGCATAATGAGCTAGTATGCATCGCATACTAGCTCATTATGAAATACTTGCCTTAACCGGTTGCCGACCGCCGCAAGTACATATACTGCGGCGGTCAGCCCTGGCCAGGCAAAGTGACGTACCGGTACGTCACTAGCCTGGGAGCCAATAGCGGGCGAGCGCGCGCCACCGGAGGCACGCTCCCGCCCCGGCTCGTTCACGGACACCTCAGTGCGTGGGACCCGATGTCCGCCGGTCACTCGCGATCGTCTGCTGTGAAGGGAGAAAGGCAGCCGGCTAATGTAAACAAAGCTGCCTGTCATTCTTCCCTGTGTAAAAGCACAGATCTAACGGTCCTGCTATGTAGGACCGTTGATCTGTGCTGTTACACACACAGCCACATCCCTGCACAGTAAGAAGCACGCCCCTAGGGACACACATAGTCACTGCATCTCTAATAAAGTTAACCCCTTCCCTGCCAGTGTCATTTTTACAGTAACAATGCATATGTACAGCACTGATTACTGTAGTAATGTTACTGGTACCCCCAAAAGTGTCAAAAATGTCAGTCAAGGGTCCGATCTGTCCGCCGCAATGTCACAGTCCCGCAAAAAAAAAAACGCAGATCGCCGCCATTACTCGTTAAAAAAAAAAAAAAAAAGACAAAAATCTTTCCCTTAGTAAACGCAATAACTTTTGCGCAAACCAATCAAAATACGCTTATTGTGATTTTTTTTTTTTTTTCAAACCTAGGTAGCAGAAAACAAATTGGCCAAAAATTTAAAAATTTGATTTTTACATTTTTTTTGGGAATTTCATATAAAAAAATTTGAAAAATATTGTTATTTTTGCAAAATGGTCGCTCTTTTTTTGATTATAGTGCATGATCAAAAAATCACACAGGTGATCAAATACCACCAAAAAGCTCTATTTGTGGGAAAAAAAAGTACGTCAAATTTGTTTAGGTACAGCGTCGCACGACCACGCAATTGTCCGTTAAATTCACACAGTGCCGAATCGCAAAATACCCCCTGGTCAGAAAGGGGGTAAAATCTTCCGGGGCTTAAGTGGTTAAAACAAATCCCCGACATGGTCGCCCGGACAGCGCTGAGGGAGCTGTCATGTTCCTCGGCGTCTCTTCTGGGTTCGGCGGCTCCAGCGCTGTGAGTGGCCGGAGCCGTGATGACGTCACTCCCGCGCGTGCTTACTTTCCGGCAAGGAGCCTTCAAAGAGCTCTGAAGGTCCGCCCGACCGTGCAGGTTTAGGAGATATTCATTTACCTGTAGGTAAAAGTTTAAAGGCAGAGTATACTACCGCTTTAACAAGAAAAATTGAGTTGATATCCCTATCGGTGCTGTTGTATTCATACCAGAACCCCAAATAGCTGATCTATTTTCTTTTAGGAATAAAACTGTTGCCTTATTTCATTAAGCCAAATTAGATTGAGGACTTGCTTATCATGGGCCCATCACTGCCGCTGGCATTGGAGCAAAAAATGGAGCAGCAATGTAAGGCAGCACAGCAGCAATAAACAGCTACAGGTCTGTTAAGACCAAAAAAGAAAAGGTTTTTCACTTATCGTTTAGAAGTATCCTCATAATCAGCAGCACAAGAACACTAACACCATAGAATGTTCTCTCTCCACGGCAGTTGGTCTGCAGATCTCCTTGGGATTATGCACAAGGGGATGCACTGGTTTAAAGATATAAGCACGCAGAGGAAAGCTCACAACTAGCGCAATAAAACCGTTTATTAACTGAAAAAATAAGCAAAGCTGAATGCACTCTTAGCCAGCTCAGGTGCGCGTCTTTCTTTAACAATCCCACACTGGTCACAAAAGGATCAGGCCAGACCAGGGATATAATGTGTGCCAAAACATGCTTCTCATTCCTTTTGCAAACTGCAGAGCTTGCAGAGAACAGTTGGTTTGTGTAATCTTGATGGCCATTTCCTGATCAAACTTCCCGAGTTGCCATTGCAACAGTGCATTTCATGAGTGTGTCCCCCTTTCTCAAGTCTGCTAGCACCGACAGTCCCGTTGTTTAAAATAGGGGCAGCAGGAGCTCAATTTTACACATTCCCAACTGTTCATATTGATAGCTTGGGTAAAAGCCCTGCACAGTAGCAGGGGGGATGGAATTCCTTGACCTTTTGGATCGCTTAATTTAAAAACTAGGTTAAAAAAAAAACAATCAACTAAATTAAATACAGTATATAAATAAATTCTTTACAGAGTTACGGTTGTGGCAGACTTGACAAAAGGGGGACATGCCCCTGAAATGTGTAGTCACCATGGCAACCCAGAAAGCTTGATCAGGGAGTGGCCAACAAGACTACATATGCTGACAATTTTTTCTCTGAGCTTCGTAGTGGACCAGGCTCTTGTCAGGAGTTGAGTGTGATCCTTTCCCTGGTTTGCCTGCACAGTTTGCAAAGGAAGTGCCCTGATCCTTTTGTGCCCAGTGGAGGATTGGTAAAGGCGCACACCTAATCTGGCTTATGTGAGTGCATTAGTTTTGTATTTTTTTTTTTTTCAGTTAATAAAGTTTTTTTTTTTTTTTTTTTTTTTTTGCACTAGTTGTAGTCTTCCCTCTGTGTTTCCTTCAATCTTACAGGCCTGTTTAACACCTGTAGGCTTAATGGGATAAAAAAAATTATTTCCCTCTTCCCGCTGTTAGCCCACTGTCTTATTATTTATATTCAAACAGTGACTGCATCTGATACTGCTTTACAAGGGAGAAAAGAACCATACTTGAATGGCAACAAATACTTTTAATGTCCTTTTTTTTTTTTTTTTTCTTCTTTGAGTCCTAAGATAATAAAGTTCAAGAACCCCTGCACTAAGCTGTAATGTATACGTTGTTTGCCATAAGTATTTTTTGTTTTCACCTGTCGTTGGGTCCTATTGCTAAACATAAACATGCTAACATGTGCGTTAAAGTGGGAGTAAACTCCCATGCATGAATTTTACCTATAGGTACTTTTAAATATCTCCTAAACATGCAACGTTTAGGAAATATTTACTGTACATGCAGCCGGTGATGTTACCAGCGCATGCACTCTAAGTCCCCGGTCACACCGGTAAGACTTCAGATACAACACGCAGTTTTACAAATCGTGCCTGAAGTAGCATCTAATGTTACTATCGCTGTGTCCTAATAGGTAGGATTTATAGTAGTACGATTTGAGAAGTAGTTCATGTATTACATTTTCAGGACTTCAGCATGATTTCACTGCCATAGACTATAATGTAAATTGTGCTGCAAATCATACCAGTGTCTATATCTGCACTACTTGACCCTGAAAGAAGTTAAATATTACCCTTTGCTAGTTAAACTTTCGTTCCTCAATATGACATGGACAGCCCCTCTCACTGAAGTAGCACTGAAGTCGTATCAAATTGTTGCAAATCTCACATTAGTGCTGAAGTCAAGCTTTAAATTGCACCACTTGCAGCTGGTGTTAGCGCAGGCTTAA
>NC_138773.1:179429224-179501724 GCF_965119305.1 Pelophylax lessonae | reverse complement strand
AAAGGGAAATGCATATATAAAGTATCTGTACAGCCATTACAGATTTTCTTCTATAGTTCCCTGGTACACCACAATGTTGCCATGAAGAGGCTAGAAAGATGAGACTACTTATTTACTTTCAGTAAAGTACCATAAAATGCTTGCAGCATACTGAGATGCATAGCCATTCATTTTGACAGTACACACTTGTCAACATTTATTATTCTATTTTTTTTTTTTTTTTTTTTTATTCCAAAATCACATTTATTCTAATATACATTCCTGGCAAAACTGAATCCTAAGTCTTGAATCGAATACAGAAGATGGAACCCATCTGCCCGTGTATTTTAGACAGGTATAATTATAGTGCACCAGTCCATCCTACTGTTGAGTGTCAGCAAAGCAATTTGATATTTTTGGAATACTACATGCTTGGTGCTCTCTAATCTCACATACTGTGTAGTCATACAACTAATATAACAAGTTCAAATATGAGCACATAATTATGTGACTTAGGGCTGTAGCCCAGTCCAGGAACAAGGCTAAGAAAACCACTAGATGGAGATAAATGGTAGAAAAGAGACAGACGGCTTGTTTATCTCAGTACAAAGAGGCGGCTGCCAGGAACTGCTGCTGCAGAAAAAAAATGTAAATAAACTGCAACCAGAATGTAGACATCCTCCCTCTGAGACCCATATTTTATGGACAAATGAGGTACCCCTATTTTTATTTTTTTATTTTTTTTTTTATATTAAGATCTAGGATAAGCAAGTAAAAAAAAAAAAAAAAAACCTGAAAGTACACATATGCTCTGTTACACTGTTGACCAAGATAAATGATTTGCCTGGCCCAACCCACCACCTTTTTAATAGGAATACATTTCTTATAATCTGGTAAAAATCAAAAGTGACATCTAAGTACTTTCTGTTCTAGAAAGCTTTGCAATGCTTAGTTGAAACTGTTTTTCTTTATATCTTATTTAGAAAACTGTAAAATTTTCATTCTTCCATTTGTTAGAATGCAGTTAAAGGGTACACGTCTGTTAAATAATAATATAATAATGTGATGACATGGGTTATGTTGCAACCATGTAAATACTGAGCTAGGGGGGGGGGGGAAGTTAAAAAATCAATTGATCATCATAAAAGCTGGGTCAGTCACTGTTTTAGTATTTAGCACTTTGCACTTCCTTGTTGAATAAACCTGTAACTGGCATTTAAATATGCAACAAGACTGCCAGATAACCTACTGCCTCTAATAGCCTGCTGTTGCCTGTGTATCTTAGGGTGTGCTTAAAACACAGTATTTCATGAAAATGCTTTAAGGCTGGCTATAGACAGAGCAAATTTCCTTCCTGTAACCACGGGTTGCAGGAAAGAAATTCACTCAATTCCCCCCCATCAACACAGACCGTCATTGTGTTGTATGGACGGGGGAAGCCGTCCCTGTTGTGAACACACAGTGATTATTGCTGGGGGCTATAAAAAGTCGTTAGCAAAAATCGCATGTAAAATCCGGCAGGCTGGTTTTGTACACAAGTTGATCGATCAGCTTGGGTACATTCAGCCTGCCCACACATGGTTTGAACCCTCTATGGCGGGTTTAGGACACCTGTCCTCTGATAATGCTAATTATCTGCCAGTCATGCTTATACCTACCTTTGAGTCCCCTGCAAATCTATTTTGACCTTGCTACTATGAGCTGCCTAAAACTTTACTCAATTACCAAGATGTAGCCTTACAAATGCCACAGGGCCAATATTATCCAGCATTACATTTATCTCCTCTTTACATATTCCAAGAGTTTTTGCTTAGCTGTTGCTTAGCTTGCTGTTCTGCACTATTCCAAAGTCCTTTTTAAGGTGTATTCCGCAGCTTCATCCATAACCTTACATTTTTCATACCCTAAATTATATCAACCGCTTAAGGCCCAAGTCCAGCTTGGATTAAAAAAAAAAAAAAAACAGGCAGTCCCAAGCAGCTGCAATACTCTCATCCTCTCCAGTGCCCCTTCTCTTACATTTTGAATGATGGCCAGTGCCTGCAGCATTCAGAATCTGCCCATCTCCAGTGGTTGAAAAAGACCTGTGATATCCTATGACTGGACAGATAACATTTGGAAAATGACTAAAAGCAAAAGCCCAAATGACTAAAGTAAAAGGGATGCTAAAGGTTGTGTTTAAATAAAAATAACATGTTCTACTTGCCTATCTGCTCTGTGCAATGGTCCCCCGCCAGTGGTCCCCCTTGCTATGGGGGCAATCGAGCAGGCTCGCTTCTGAGCTACGCTCCATACTGTGCATTCACACACAGTGGGCGTCTTGGTCCCACTCTCTCCTCATTGGCTCACTGGCTGTGATTAAAAGCCATTGATCAAATTGTGCCTGTTAACCTGTTCAATGCATCTACGTCTAGGAAAACTTGCACAATGGAGTTGCCTCAGGACTATTCTGAAATTTAACTGTTGACATTTGTATAACGGTGTAAATTTGCTGTCCCCTCAAAATAACTCAACGCACAGCCATTAATGTCTAAACCACTGGCAACAAAAGTGAGTACACCCCTAAGTAAAAATGTCCAAATTGGGCGCAAAGTGTCAATATTTTGTGTGGCCATCATTATTTTCCAGCACTGCCTTAACCCCCTTGGGCATGAAGTTCACCAGAGCTTCACAGGTTACCACTGGAGTCCTCTTCCACTCCTCCATGACAACATCAAGGTGGATGTTAGAGACCTTGCACTCCTCCACCTTCCGTTTGAGGATGCCCCGCGGATACTTAATAGGGTTTAGGTCTGAAGACATGCTTGACCAGTCCATTACCTTTACCCTCAGCTTCTTTAGCAAGGCAGTGGTCGTCTTGGAGGTGTGTTTGGGGTCGTTATAATGTTGGAATACTGCCCTGCAGTCCAGTCTCCGAAGGGAGGGGGATCATGCTCTGCTTCAGTATGTCACAGTACATGTTGGCATTCCTGGTTCCCTCAATGAACTGTAGCTGCCCAGTGCCGGCACCACTCGTGCAGCCCCAGACCATGACACTCCCATCACCATGCTTGACTGTAGGCAAGACACTTGTCTTTGTACTCCTCACCTGGTTGCCACCACACACGCTTGACACCATCTGAACCAGTTTATCTAGTAATCCTTGTCTTCAACAAACAGTTTGCGGGCTTTCTTGTGCATCAATATCCATGCAGACTAATTTGATGCAGTGTGCGGCAAGTGGGCTGAGCACTGACAGGCTGACCCCACCCCTTCAACCTCTGCAGCAATGCTGGCAGCACTCATACGTCTATTTTCCAAAGACAGCCTCTGGATATGATGCTGAGCACATGCACTCAACTTCTTTGGTCGACCATTGCAAGGCCTGTCTGAGTGGAACTTGACCTGTATGGTCTTGGCCACCATGCTGCAGCTCAGTTTCAGGGTCTTGGCAATCTTCTTATAGCCTAGGCCAGTGATGGCGAACCTTGGCACCCTAGATGTTTTGGAACTACATTTCCCATGATGCTCATGCACTCTGCAATGTAGTTGAGCATCATGGGAAATGCAGTTCCAAAACATCTGGGGTGCCAAGGTTCGCGATCACTGACCTAGGCCATCTTTATGTAGAGCAACAATTAATTATTTTTTTCAGATCCTCAGAGCGTTCTTTGCCATGAGGTGCCATGTTGAACTTCCAGTGACCAGTATGAGAGAGTGAGAGCGATAACACCATATTTAACACACCTGCTCCCCATTCACACCTGAGACCTTGTAACACTGAGTCACATGACACCGGGGAGGGAAAATGGCTAATTGGGCCCAATTTGGACATTTTCACTTAGGTGTGTACTCACTTTTGTTGCCAGCGGTTTAGACATTAATGGCTGTGTGAGTAATTTTGAGGGGACAGCAAATTTACACTGTTATACAAGCTGTACACTCACTACAAAGTGTAATTTCTTCAGCGTTGTCACATGAAAAGATATAATAAAATATTTACAAAAATGTGAGGGGTGTACTCACTTTTGTGAGATACTGTACTACAAAAAATCTAGAATAAAAGTTGTTGTACTGGTTTTTCATTCTTTTTTTTTTTTTTTCCCTTTTTGCTCTGAGGAGGGCACCATCAAAAATTTGCTGCGAGAGGCTCTGTGATTTGTAGTTACACCTCTACTCTGGATACATCTACATTTCTATGTAACATATTCTTTTTTTTGTTTTGGGGGTCCATCCACTTGCTATTGCCCACTATCATCCTTCCTTTCAAATAAAGCTAAAGCAGAACTGCACCCAAAAGGGATTTTTAAATCCTCCTCCCTCTCCTCATCCATGTTTGGCAAGTCTTTTTTTTTTCTTTTTTTTTGGGGTGGGATTGGGTACCTGGCTTTGAAGTTCTCCTTCCGAGTCTTCCAGGAAACACGTCACAGGTCCCAGAAGTGTGCAGAACCATTCACAAAGCACATGCGCAGTGGGCAGCCAGCCCACAGTTAGGATGCCCCTGCCGGGAACCTTAAGGCTAGTGAAGAACTAGCCAGGGTCAGGAAGGCGCTGGATTGCTGGACAGGTAAGTGCCTTTATATTTAAAGTCAGCAGCTACAGGATTTGTAGCTGCTGACTTTTCAATTTTTTTTCCCCAGAGTGGAGAACCACTGTAAAACTCATACTATTCTTTCAGTTTTAGAGTTTTTTTTTTTTTTTATCGTTTTTAATTTCCAGTACAGAAACTGTCTATAGACAAAAAAAGTCAATAAACCAATTTTCATAAGAGAATGGTTATGGCTGATTGCAACCAATTCTGAACAAGTTCAATATGATCTGTCCCAATAGAAAGGCTTAGGATGGGCTCAGCTACCTCTCAGTATGGGCTTATTTACACATTCTTTGCTCTTTGAAGAGCGATCCATGGTGGATCACTTTTAAAAGGGCATAATATTACCGCCTGTTTTAACCCCTAAAACCCCACACCACTTTGAAGCAACCTTGTACTTTGCAGTTGACCGTGATGGGGTTGTTTTTTTCTTTTTTTTTTTTTTTGGCACCATGATGCAAAATACATGTATGATTCCATACCACTGCCTTTGCAGTTGTGGGGGGTGGGGCAGTACAAACACAGCTCAACTTGCTGTTGTTACCGCCTCCCAACTGCAAGTGTTAACTGGGCATAACATACAAGGAAGAATGCAAACTTCTAAAGCCTAGTACACACGCAACGATTATCGGCCGACCGATCGTCTGTCTTTTGTCCAGAGTGGTGTTTTGTTGGTTGGAATGTGCCTAGACTGCACACAAATTTTCTTGCCCGACAAAATTCTACTTCAGAAGTGATGTCATGTGTTGGTTTGCTTTCTTTGTGTTCTTTCTTCTCTGAGCATGCCCAGTCTTGCTCATTAGATTTTTCCCTGTCGAAATCTGTACTGACTGCACGAAAATCGGCCGTGTTTTGACGGCCAACAAAATTTTATAGTCTCTACACCAGATTTTTTTCGGCCGAAAAGTCGGAGTCGGTTCTCGGAAGCATCATACTAACAAGCCAAAAATCTGCAGATCGGTCGTCGGACGAAAATTCCCTGTCGATTTTCGACGCGTGTGTACGAGGCTTAACTCTTTAACCCTTTGTTAGGACAGTGTTTACAACTGGTAATGAAGATCTACTAACACAATTGGCAAATTGAGTAAATGGAAATAAGTAACAAAAATATTGTAGGCGTTCTCCCTATTCAGATGAAAAAAAAAGTGGAAATACACTTGCATGTTTTGGTTTTTTAGAAAAAAAATTGGTATTCCATATATAATCAACAACTTTATTCTTGATATGATTCCAACACTGGTGCTTGGGGGGGAAAAAATAACTGAAACCTGATCTCACCACTGCTAGAAAATAAATGGCAATAAAAGGTAACAAATGAATGGCCTGCATTGAGAAATCATACCCCTCCCCCATATTTTCAGCTGGATACCATTTTAAGGGCATGTTCACAAAGAGACATGCCCTGTGTGTTTGTGTTAGCAGAAAATGTTCCCCACCCAAACTCCATTTAAATCCCTAGTGAAAATTGGACCTGAAATGTTGCCATTTTTGCTTCAGAGTAGAAACATTGGAACTGAAAAAAAACTCTCAGTCAAGTCAGGTCAAGTGGACGTGAGGCAAACTTAGCGAAGTTTAGTCATCTTTAATAATTGCGAATTTCTTAACCCAGAAACGACCCCAGAAGCAACGTTCAGCCTGCTAGCATTGTAGGATTGCATAGTATATGGCCAGGTTCTTGTAAATGTTTTGCAGTCTTTCTTATCTGGATTAACCATAACTGAAGGACCTTATTATCTAAAGAGAAAAAGTGTGACATGCACAGTCCACACATTTACTTCATGGGGACACAGGCGTAGCTTGACTTATGCAATATCATGGCTTTTTATGGCTTTTTTTCTTTTTGCTTTGACTTCAGCCTTCCAGCATTTCCCTTCCCTCTCAAACTCCCTATTTAAAGCTCATGTTTAGCTCATCTGTTGGCTCAACCCCTCCCCCACTTCATGGCGAAGGTTAATGGTGAAACAGCTTCTCTTGTTAACTCTTTGTGGCTTTAAATATGTGTCGCAACAATTTTCTGCAATCGTTTTACCATATCAATATTACATATAAACCTAAAAAGACAACCCAGATCTACAAAACAAATAAATGTAAAGGCATGAACAAATCTGGAATTTCCATATACTTTATTATATAATAATGTATATATTTATTCTAGAATTCTTTAAAAATGTATAGCTGGACACTACTATTAATATTGACATAAACTGATTCTATTGAAAAGCTGGCAGATTCCAAGGTGCACTGAATTCCTTGTGTAGAAGGTACAAGGTGAAGTAAAAAAATAAACCACTTTAAAATTAAATTCAATGAACCACGGACCAGGCCTGTTTTTGACACTTGTTGTTTACAAGTTAAAATCAGTTTTTGCGAGAAAAGTACTTAGAACCCCAAAACATTATATATATATATATATTTTTTTTTTTTTTTTTTTTTTTAAGCAGAGACCTTAAAGAATAAAATGAAGATCGTTGCAATATTTTTTTTTATCACACTGCATTTGCACAGCGGTCTCACAAATGCAATTTTTTTAATCACTTGCCGACCGCCGCACGACTATTTACTGCGGCAGTCAGCCGCTCCTGGGCAAACCCATGTAGTACTTTGTCGCTCGCCCAGAAGCCTGTAGGGGGCGAGCACGCGCCGTCGGAGGTGCGCTCCTGCCCCCGCTCGTTCACAGACATCCCTGCGCGCGTGACCGGCAGCTTCGATGTCCGCCGGCCACTCGCGATCCCCCGCAGGAGAGGGAGAATGACGGACGGCTGATGTAAACACAGCCGTCTGTCATTCTCCCTGATGTAAGTACAGAGACTGTGCGATCCTCCTATGTAGGATCGTATGTCTCTGTGGTTACATCACAAGCCACACCCCCCCACAGTTAGAATCACGCCCCTAGGGATAAATTTAACCCACTGATCACCAATAAAGTTAACCCCTTCCTTGCCAGTGTAATTTTTACAGTAACAGTGCAAATTTTTTAGCACTGATTACTGTAGTAATGTCACTGGTACCCCCAAAAGTGTCAAAAATGTCAGTCAGGGGTCCGATCTGTCCGCCGCAATGTCGCAGTCATGCTAAAAAAAAATCGCAGATCTCCACCATTACTAGTTAAAAAAAGAAAACAATAAAAATGACATAAATCTTTCCCGTAGTTAGTAAACACAATAACTTTTGCGCAAACCAATTAAAATACGCTTATTGCGATTTTTTTTTTTACCAAAAATATGTAGCAGAAAACAAATTGGCCTAAAATGTTAAAAAATTTAGATTTTTACATTTTTTTTTGGAAATTTCATATAAATAAATATGAAAAATATTCTTATTTTTTCAAAATTGTCGCTCTTTTTTTGTTTATAGCACAAAAATAAAAATCGCACAGGTGATCAAATACCACCAAAAAAAAGCTCTGTTTGTGGGAAAAAAATGACATCAATTTAGTTTGAGTACAGCATCGCACGACCGCGCAATTGTCCGTTAAAGTCACGCAGAGCCGAATCGCAAAATAGGGCCTGGTCTTTGAGCAGCCAAATCCTCCGGGGCTTAGGTGGTTAAATTAAAAAATAAGAAAACCGTAAAGTTAGCCCAATTTTTTTCTATAATGTGAAACGTAATGGTGCGCCGAGTAAATAGATACCCAACATATCATGCTTCAAAATTGCGCACGCTTGTGGAATGGCGACAAATATTGGTACTTTAAAATCCCTATAGGCAAAACTTTAAAAATTTCCACAGGTTACCAGTTTAGAGTTACATACAAAACAAGACAAATTAGCCTCGGGACTTTAAATGAGGTGAACACATGTGGCCAATAAATGTATAATAAACCTAAATTCATGTTTATTGAATAAGAAAAATGATCATCATCTTACATAAATTACATATACAAACATGCCAAACCGATTGGTAATACTACAATATATGATACATAATAAGGGTTGCAGATATACATAAATGATGGTACAATGCAGTTTAAAGTTAGAGAGGGGACAACACTGTCATCATCACAGTCACAGGGAGAGCCACATGACTGAAACAGTGAGACATGGAGCCAGGACACCACTTGGTATTCTTTCTCAGGACACACAGTCGTGCTTTTCCAGCCCATTGTTTCTTATCTATTTACTTTCTGTGGGGATTTGGGGAACATCAATTTTTTTTTTGTGACAAAATGTCTGATTCCAAATCAAACTGGTTACTAAGGAGGAATATGAGCTGTTTAGGGATCTCTACATTTTATGAAGCACCCTCTAGTGCATCCTTGATGTAAATAGGTTTGTTAGTGTAGGAAAATTGGTTTGGCTGAGAGCCAGACTTGGGTTAAATCTGGGTCAGGGCTGAGTGACTCAGGGAGGCTGGATGACTCAGCAAGCAGCATCTCTGGTGACTCCCCCTGCTTTCTGGAGCATGGGAGAAGCTTCCAGAAGTAGAGGGTGGAGTCTAGGAGGAGCTGCTTGGAGTATTGATGGGGAACCTGGCCAATCCCCAGCAAAGGGGGCTGGTAGGGGGGCCGCTCACCTCATAAATACTTACAAGTCATGCCAGCAGGGTTCGTTGGGTGGAAGATGGAAAAGGAGTGCTGAGGAGGCTGTCAGTGCCCCCTAGTCTGGAGGGGGATGACCTCAGGCCTGGGGCTCGGGTGCTGGAGGGACCTTCTACAACACATGGGGAAAAACCCATTCTGAAGGTATGGGAGCAAGGAGAGGACAGCGGGAGCAGGTCAGCATGTCCAGGAGTCTCCAGAGTCGCCAGCCAGGTGGGCTGGTGGGTTATCAGTCTGGGAGGACTGTAGTGTCAGACTGGAAGGAGTGTGGAGAAGTAGCCAGGGGGGCTAGTGAAAGGGGCAGCTGCAGCCACGTGGGCTCGCAGTGCCTGAAGAAGTGGTGCTGGGATCAATAGCCACAGGGATGTAAACTGGACACTGAACTTTGCTACACAGCCAAGGTGCCTGGGGTCTCTGCCTGTAAAGGGCTTTTGCTTTTAAATTAGATTGAGATCTGTGTCAGATTAACTATCGGTGTGCCAGCTTGGGTTCTGCAAGCAAGTGTGCTGGAGGAAGTGAGGGGTGTATATAGACAGTATATAGGAGAGTTGTCCCTGAAGTCATTTAATCAAGTGGGCATCCCATTATACCCGTATCAATACCCTCAATAAAAAAAAAAAAAACAAGGTACTGGACTGTTTTCTGACTCAGAAGTGACTGTAAAATTTCAGTGTGCCTGGTTGTGCAGGGTGGTAAATCCCAGTTCACTGCGGCTCCATGGGGTTTGTTTCCTCTAAAATATGATCCACAGGAGCACGCTTTCCAAAGCTAAAAAAAAAAAAAAAAAAAAAAAACCCTATTCTATATATTTAAATTGTTGCACTAAATAATGTAACAATTAAGACTTCCAAAATTGTAAAAGTTACCTGCTTTAGTATATATTGTGGACACTACGGTGAGTGAAACCTGCAGTTTCCTCCGGTTTGTTCCCATGTCAGTGGCGCAGGTGGTGGCAGTTACCAAAGTCGAAACGTATCCCACTGGACATTTTAGAAGAGCTTCGCAACAAAACATCATTGCAGCCCACTGTCATAGCTGAGGATTTATCCCGGATATCTTCACCTGTGGGCAAGTAGGCTGGTTCAGCCATTGGTTGATTACACATCTGATTGGAGCAACTGGTTATTGCACAGCCATTTTCAGCAATCTTTTTTAGACTGGTTTTATGTTTTGTCCTATGGTTTCATAGGTACAAAAAAATTGTTATTATTAATTCTGTTGAAGTCTGGTAACTTTAAGACTGGTACATACACGAGAGAGAATAATAGGACACTTACCTGTTCAGGGATCCCGCGATGTCGGCACCCCAGCCAATTTTTTTCGGGTGCTGCTGCCACCATTTCTTGTAAGGAAAACTGGCAGTGAAGTCTTGCGGCTTCACAGCCGGTTCCCTACTGCGCATACACGAAGCGTTTTGTGCTTTGTGAATGGCCCGGCGGCAGGAGAAGGAGGAGGGGGGGACCAACTTCCGGGTGACTTTGCTGCGTTGAAGTCACCAGGAAGTGGGAGCGGGTACCTGTCAAAAACAGGTACCTGCTCCCATCTCTCTCTTGAAAGGTGCCAAGTTTGGCAGCGGAGGGGGGAGGAAGCAAGCAAGTGGAACTTCTCCTTTTGCGTGGAGCTCGGCTTTAACCAGTTCAGCATTGCAGGGCAGCAGCTACAGAGAGCAGCTGTGCAGCCAGTGTTTCTCTCACTCTCCATTCTTAGCCAAGCACCTGGCTACACAAGTGAACAATGTGTATCAATGTGACACTCCACAATCCTGGCCTGCGTCGTCATCATTGTCAAGGAAACTAACTGCTGCTCTCCACTTCGATCAGCTAACACTCTCTCTATGTCAGGCTTGTTTCACAGGAAATTTCCTTAACACATATAGTTCCTTAGTACATGGGCGGTTTTTAATCAAGAATACGTCACGACAACCCTAAATGAATGCCCAATCTTGCTTAGAAACTGGGTATCACTAGCTGCCAGTCATAGGAGCTAGCTAGTAAAGGCCCCAATCCACCACTGCTTGTGCTTTATATATGCTTCCATCCAAAGTAACAGCCCACACATATACATGAATCTATTTATGTACATGGACATGGCCAAGGCTTGTCCTTCCCCCTCATAGCTTCTTTGAGAAGGAGGGGGGGGGTCAGTGGGATACATTAGGAAACCACTCGATTGTAAAAGAATGACCAGTATGCAGCTCAACCATTGTCTCATAATGCAATACTCTATAGAGGCAGTCATTTGTTATTCTCCCCAGCCATTTCATCACACAGTGAACCACCCAAAAACTAGAACATATACTGTACTTCGCTATATGCAACTAATGTTTTGTTTTGGTTTTTTTTAGTTATTATTCAGGATTTATATGGCATCAACAAATTGCATAGTGCTTTGCACTTACACTACAAATCAATAAAAAGAAGGTTAGGTGGGCCCTGCTCATGAGAACATACAATCTAAAGGAAGGGGACTTATTAGGCCTCTTGCACACTGCAGCTTAAAAAAGCTCAGTACAGCTTTATTTTTTCTGAGCTAAAATACAGCCCATTTATTCTAATGTGCCTATGCACACAGGCGCGTAAATGAGCGCTGTGCATTCTTCAGTAAGAACAAAATAGAAAAATCTGCATGTTTGGACAAAAATTTACGCCGAATGTGCACAAATGCATGCAAATACGCGTGATTGCGAACAAATGAACGCACCCGAACATACTGTGATGCAAATTTGCATATTTTACAAGAAGACGAGAATACATTTGCGCGAAAAGATGCAAATTTGCGCAAACGCATATGCACGCGAATGTGCGAAAATGCACACATTTCAATAAGACAAATACGCCTGAAATTTACGGCCGAAAAAGGAGATGCTTAAACAGGAGTATCATGTGTAAGAGGCCTTACAGTTAACTGTGTGGTCAGCTAATGTGCTTAGAGATGATTCAATTTACAAATTCTAATCTCCATGTACCAATTTTAGGATTTCTGAGTTAAATATTTCTATTTCTGCGGAGAAGGCCTTCGACAGGGTGGCCTGGCCATACCTGTCGGGGGTTCTTCGATCTCTGGGGCTCGGGTCCCGCATGTTGGGGTGGATCTTGGCCCTATATCACGGCCCAAGTGCCAGGGTCAGGGTGAACGGGTTGCTGTCGGATCCCTTTCCCATTTACAATGGCACCCGACAGGGTTGTCCCCTGTCACCCCTTCTTTTCGCCCTGGCCCTGGAACCCTTTTTGAGGAGAGTGAGGGCACTGTCTGACATTGCTGGTGTTACGGTGGGTACTACGGAACATAAGGTGTCGGCATATGCCGATGACCTGCTGTTCTATCTTACCCGACCACAGCTCTCCCTCCCTGTACTGGTACGAGAGCTGGATCTGTTCGGGCGACTTTCCAATTTCAAGGTCAATTATGATAAATCTGAATTGCTACCTATTCATGTACCCCCCGATCTGGCTTCGACTCTACGGCGATCCTTTGGCTTTAGATGGCGGGAGGACTACCTCCCATACCTCGGCGTGAACATCTCCCCTGACTTGAAAACTCTATATGACAGGAACTTCGGCGACCTGCTGGCGCGTATCCATCTTGACCTGGAATCGTGGGCGTCCCACTCGGTAACTTGGTTTGGCCGCATTAACGTGCTTAAAATGACCATCCTTCCCCGGCTGATTTATTTGTTTAACACGGTCCCCATGCATTTACCGGTATCCTTTTTTAAACGTTTGCGACGGGCTTTTCTAAAATTCGTCTGGAGGGAAAAGAGCCCCCGCCTGGCCTATGCTGTCCTCAGGCGGACGAAAGCCGACGGCGGCATCCGGCTTCCGGATGTTACATTGTACTATAAAGCTATGGCATTAGTTCGTATGCTGAACTGGGCGCACGACGGTCAGTCTAAACCTTGGGTCCCCTTGGAGAAAACGCTGGAGGGCCGGAATCTTGCGGGTGCCCCGTGGATTCCTTCGGGCGATCGTGGACTGTCGGCCTGGACGTCACCCCTGACTGTGGCCACACTCGGCATCTCGGATGGCCTTAATGCGTCTGGCGCCATGTCTTCCGCCGTGTCCCCTTTGGCTCCCCTGGGGGGATTTCCCTGGTTCCCCCCGGGGGAGGATGTATGCTTTTTTCGCTCTTGGAACGCTGATGGCAAACTGTACTGCGGGAAATTTGCCCCGGAAGGCACTTTGCTGCCCCTTGCGACTTTGCGCGACCGCTTCGGCGATTTTCCGATGTCTGACTGGCGATATAGGCAACTGACTGACTTTTTCGTCACACTCCCGACTTCTCCACGCCCGATAACTGGCCTCTCGGACTTCGAGAAGTGGTTTGTCGACCCTCCGGAGTCCCGCCACCTACTGTCGCACATGTACAAATTGTTATTGAGCAGGGTCTCCTCCTCGCCTCCCTATTTCATGAAGGAATGGGAGAGAGAGCTGGGGGTGGAATTTGCCCCCCCCGCAACTCTCTCGCATTCTGCGTTTGACCCATGTCTCCTCCATTAGCACCAGGATACAGGAGTCGGCCTATAAATTTGTGGCCCGATGGTACAGGACCCCTGCCAAGTTGGCTCGGATATTTCCGGGCTCAGACCCCCATTGTTGGAGGGGCTGCGGCCAGGTGGGCACTTTCCTCCACATTTGGTGGGAGTGTCCCCTACTGCAGCCCTTCTGGGACGCTGTACATCTTTGGGTATCCAAGCTGTCGCTCACCCCTCCTTCCCGTACTCCCCTTCAATACCTGTTCCATGATACACACTCCTCAATCAAACGCTACAAACGTAGTATAGTTCCTTTCCTGCTGAACGCCGCCAAGTGCCTCATACCGAGGCATTGGCGGAGTTCCGCCTGCCCCACGCTCTCTGAGTGGAAAAAGGAGGTCAACCTAGTGATGGAAGCCGAAAGACGTGTTCTCACGTCACAGGGTAGGGAGGAACGCTTTAAGGACACTTGGACGGGGTGGATGTATTACTCTGATGAGATCTCGGATGAACGCACTCCTAATATTAGCGGCTGAACTCTAGGACTCCAACCTGGTCTTCTCCAGCCTGGGGCCCGCGCCCCCTGCCCGGACCTCCCTTTCCCTACCTGTTTTATCCTTCCTGTTTGTCTTTTCCCCTATACTATCTCTCCCTTTTTTTCTTGTCTCTCTCTCTTTCCCACCGTTTTTTTTCTGAGGCCAGTAGTCGATTCTGCGGATGTATAAACTGTAACACGGATGCTAATGTGTACTGATGTTGGAACTGTGTGTGGTGTCTGTCGGGCTCTCCGGCCTCCTCTGCGGGGATCCCTTTTTTGGGCGGCACTGACAGACACGGCGCATCCTGGGGGTCCATGATTGTATTTGCTGTTTGGCCGATATTGGCACACGCCTTCACAATGCCTGATTAATTGACCCCTATGGACATTTTTGTTTCACTAATGATGTCCGGACTGAACATAATGCCGATTGTGCCTTTTCTGTGTTTTTTCTCCTACATGCACTTATGCACTCCTTTGCTGTTTTATATTTCTGTATGTTGTTTTGAATTTGTTAAATAAAGATTATTTAAAAAAAAATATTTCTATTTCAGTGTAATAGTTTTCACACCGTCACTTACAGACTGTTTGATATGTATATTGATTACCTTTCTTTATGAATAATGCATGCTTCCATCCAATCCCCTTTACTACTCCAAGGATGTAGCACTGTCAAGCAGCTGTCCCTTGGCTAGAGTAATATTTCCATGGCAAACAGACCAGTCAGGGAATGTTCCAATATCTCATGCAAATCCAATTTGGTTTTATGCATTTTCTAGCCACTTTACCACCGGAGGATTTTCCTGCTAAACGACCAGGGTTTTTTTTGTGATTTTTTACTGCGGGACTTTAATGGACAATTGCGCGGTCGTGCAACGCTGTACCTAAACGAATTTCACGTCCTTTTTTTCCCACAAACAGAGCTTTCTTTTGGTGGTATTTGATCAACTGTGCGATTTTCCCCCCCAAAAAAATTTAAAAATCAAAATTTTTTAACATTTTCGGCCAATTTGTTTTTACGCTACCTATGTTTGGTAAAAAAAATTGCAAAAAGCGTATTTTGATTGGTTTGCGCAAAAGTTATCGCGTTTACTAACAAAGGGAAAGATTTTTGTCATTTTTGGTGTTTTTTTTTTTAACGAGTAATGGCGGCGATCTGCGATTTTTTTTGCGGTACTGCGACATTGCGGCAGGCAGATCGGACCCTTGACTGACATTTTTGACACTTTTGGGGGTACCAGTGATATTACTGCAGTAATCAGTGCTATATATATGCACTGTTACTGCAAAAATGACACTGGCAGGGAAGGGGTTAACAGTATTGGACAGGGAGGGGTTAAGTGTGTCCTAGGGGCGTGCTTCTAACTGTAGTGGGGCATTGCTATTGGTGTAAAAAAAAAGATCAACGGTTCTACATAGTAGAACCGTCTGATCTTCATTTTTACACAGGGAGAACTGACAGGCGGCTTGTTTACATAAGCCGCTCTGTCTTTCTCCCGCTGTACCGGCGATCGTAGTGTGACCGGCGGACATCGGGTCCGCCAGTCACACTCCCGCACTCCTCCGTGAACGAGCCGAGGCGGGCGCGCGCTCGCCCGCTATTGGCTCTAGAAGGAGTGACAGGCGAGTGACGTAGATCTACGTCACTCTGCCTGGCCGGGGCCGACTGCCGCAGTAAATATACTGTGCGCAGTTGGCAAGTGGCTAGCTTGTTTCTATAAGCAGCACAATTGGTAACAAGGATGTGTGGAGGGCAGTAACAATCAATCGGATTTAAGCTCCCTACAAACAGCTAACACTTGATTTCTGTATGTTGTAGAGCACTGCACGTGGCATATCATCATTGATCTGTGCTGCTTGCATTGATTGCATTAAAAAAAATTAAAAATTCCGAAACATTTTCTGCTGTTCCTAGGAGCATGTGGTATATATATATTTTTTGTTCCTATAAATGTCGTTTAGGGTTTAGAGGCAGAAAATTCCCCACAGCCAATGCGTCCAGGAGCAGCAGAGTTTTGGCAGAAAAAACGCATGTAAACGCTCCTAAGTGTTTTAGCGTTAATTCCAATGGCCAGAATAAATTATTTTTTCTGGTCAATTAAATGAAATAATGTCCAAGTGTTTGACATACCCAAATATGTTAGACAAGTTTTCAAGCATTTTTTTCTGCCAAAACTCTGCTGCCAGGAAGAAAGGAGTCTAGTAGACATAGCAAAACATCCATTGTGCTTGAGGCCTTGGACTATCCTTTCCCATACCGCACTTTAAGTGTTCCAAGTGATTGGACTTTTCACCACTGATTCTTAAAATGTCAGACTCTAAAACTATTCAGGGTTGTCAGCCTGCTGGAAGATGTGTTGAACCCTAGGTATACATCTTTACACCTCACAGTCACACACCTTTTCCTTCTGTATGTAGCACAGACTCCAAATTGGGCTGGCTATAATACCCCAAGTTCTATTTCCTGTAAGGCACATGACAGCCAGGCACTCAGTGGTTGACAGTCACTGGTCAGAAAACAGGCCATGAGTGTCTTTTTGTAGTTTATTTGCTGGTTTAACTTGAGTGGGGTGTAGGTGAGCTTTGGGGATACTCTAAAACTAGCATAAATGCAATAGAGAACACTTGTAACTACTTTGCTTCTTCAAGGTGTGACTACCCTCTTGAATGCAGAAGTTAAGAGAACTACAATGCAGGAGACCCCTGGCAGAGATATAACCTGAGTTGACATAACTGTAGTGTGCTCTCCCAAAGGTGGCAAGGACATTCTGTAGGATCCTTAAAGGCTAGTACTCACTGTGCCCTGGTTTCTGTAATGCTTCCTGTAGTACGAGTCAGCCCAAAAACAATTTCTTCTGTCTTGTAGCTAGCAGCCCAGAGGGCCTTAGCCCTCAAACTGGGTTCTTCTTCCCTCAAGAACAGGAAACTGCTGTTCTAGGCCTCAGACCATTTATCCCCTTAACCCAGTCCCCTTCTAGGCCTCAGACCATTTATTCCCTTAACCCAGTCCCCTGCTGGTCACTTTCCTGACCAGGGATTGGCTGAGGCTGTATGAATATTCAGGCCAGGGTCTACCTCTCACACCCACTGTATTCCAGAACTCAGTGGAATGCTGGGGGTAATTGAACCTACACCAGCAGAATCTAGAACAGCAAAAAGCAATTGAGTATTGCTCCCCTCATTTACAGGGAAGCCAAAAACTACATTTACCTCAACTATAGCAACCTAACTAGGAGGGTGCTACATGTAGAGATGTAAAGATTATTACACTTATCAGAAAAAGCAGGTTACATCTGACTTGATGAAAAGGAAATTTCAGAAATCCATATTTTAGCATCTACATGCTGCCTTACAGACTTCTGCAAAATGAACAATGATCGTTTCCCATGTTGTACAAGAAATCATTCAATGCATGCCAACACTGTAAAACCATAAACATTACATATGTGTTTCCTTATTTGCAAACGTCTTGACAGGATAACCTTTTAAACTAGAGAATAAAAGCTACACACACAATCTACTGATCTAAACTGTCCTTTGTCTACTGACATTTAAATCTGAACTAAAGGTTTTCTTTAAAAACAGTAATCAGGCAGGTTATGTATTGCAGAACAGATATGCAATGTCTCTTCTGCAAAAAAATAAACCTACCTGTCTACTCACAGGCTTTGTTAAAATTCCAGTGTCTGTGTCAGTGTGACTGAACTCCTGCGTAGTCATGGGAGTTACATCATCTCACGCAAGCCATTCAAGATGGTTGAAGACCGTTAGCCTGGAAAAGCTGGGAAGAAAATGTTGGAGAGGGGCCTTGCGGGTGTTGACCTTGCAGGGCTTTGGGCCTTGGAATTGCAGACTTGATCCACTTTAACCAAACTTGAAAGTGACTAGCAAGTATCCCCAAGTCCCCATACATTGGATCTTTTTATCCAGGTAAGTGTCCTGGATTCCCTTTATCCAGGGGAACACTAGTATTTAACTATCAACCCAGGGTTGAGAGCCTGGGCCGGCCCTCTGCCCAACAAATAACTGTCTATACATATGGCGAGGACTGGTTTTTTGTTATCTTCATATTGTCATGAGTGCCTGCCTGTTGCCTGCGTATTACCAAAATTGCCCCTTTGTTGTTTCAGTGACACTAGTGACACCAATGCTTATTTAATGTCTACATATTGTCATGGTTGCTCAATTCAGATTCATGTGTTATCAAGATTGTTCATTTGTTGCCTGCGTATTGTCACAACTGCCCATTTTTTTCCCCAAGTATTATCCAAATTGACCGTTTTTTGCTCATGTCTATTCATAATTGCGAGCTTGTTTCCCACATTTTCAGAATTCAACTTTTGTTGCCCAACTGGTGCCAAGATTAATATTATATTACCCATGTTGGTTAGCTAAATATTGTCACAAGTTACAAAATATACCCCACAAATACATTTGAGTTACCTTCATCTTGATATACTTACCCATGAATTACCCAAGTTTAATACAATAATGCAATCGGTTTTGGGGACCATATGAAAATAATAGGCACTCACCCCTCCCACAGGTCTGTCACTGTCATTTGTTACTTTACATAATTTAAAATATAGTTTGTGATATAGTGATCTATAGGATTTTAGAATAAATCAGAACAAAAGGTGAGAGCAATCTTTCTTGTCTATTTCTTGTCTTTCTTGCCTATGATTAAGGCCCACACAGGGCTGAAACATGTAAGCAAGGAAGGACACTTGAATTTCATATTGCTATTGTTGCTGTCAGGAGCCTCCCAAGCGCTGCACACTTGCACCGGACCTACATGGACTTTCAGGTTGAGCCGCGGCTGCGGTTTAGTTTGTGATATAGTACATGGCATAGTATACGTGTAGGCAGGTAGAGGCTACTGCTGCCCAGTGGGGATTTAGTGTCTTGGCAAGTTAGGGATTTTCTGACTTGGCAAGTTTTTCTTGGGTCCAAACCTCCAGTCTTGTGTGCTATAAAAGGAACAGGGGGCCCGGATTCAGAGAGGAGGAGAAGTAGTAGCAGCGCGTGAGAGAATTCACACATACCGTCTGTATGGGAGAAAAGACACAGACAGCCAGCCAGCAAGATGTAGGAGGATTGCCAGAACCTGAAGTCCTACCTGAAGATGCCAATTTCTGCATTCTACCAGAGATGGATGCTTTCCTATACAGGTATGCTGGGGCAGCCACAAGCCTGAGTTAGGGACTAGGGATGTTAGGTAATGTCTGCCCTTTATTCTGAACTGTTACCTGTGATTGTTATCAAGTTATTTTATTCTTTAAGTAAAGCTGTTTAAATGTTGCTCTTTCCTGGTTTGAAGTTACTAAAAGAGGGCAATATGGGTAACCAGCACACATAGTCTACAGCTCGGGTCACTAAGTACATTGGGGTATGAAGACATCAGTACAAGAGTTAATACAGGGTGAAGATTCAAGTGGTTACCAAGGGCAACTTAGGTTTCTCCAGCAGCCTGTCATTAGGATTGTACATGTGGCAGGTGAGATAGTCTCTTGCAGTGAGGGAAATGTCGTTGGCACTCCTTCGGCCGGGATCTATTTGCCATAGCAATGGGAACAGATTTGCACCGCCAAGGCCCTCATCTTGTTCATAGTTACAGAAGAGAAAGAGTTAAGTGAAGTGCATGCATGGAGTCCATGCTAGGTGCATAGCTGGACCCCATACTGTTACTGAGAGTGAGATAGCAGTGATATGCTGGACAGGTAGAGCGGGAATTGGATCTGCGTGTCCCTCCTAAATGCACAAGTGACCATGTTGGTGTATATGACATCAAGACAGAGTTTGTTAGTGTTTGTTAATGTTTTCATCTACCAGGTCATGAGCGTGGCTCAAGTAAAGGTACAGGCTTTGTATGGCAGTGACCCTGTGCAAAGTGCCTAAAGTGGCCAAGAAGAATCCACCCCAGGATAGGCCTCTCATGTGAGCCTTGCTTGATACCCAACGAGAAGGGGAACATGGAGGACGTAATAACCACCCCAGCACCCTACCCTACTTCCAACATATGTATTTACATATTTATTTCACACATTCACACTTTGCCACTATTGTGAATTGTGTTAGCACACGCACAAACAGGCATACAAAAAAAAAATATATGCTGAATTTTTTCAGACACAGCACACCACAAGGCACAGTATTGTGTTATAGTGTGTTGCAGTGTGTGGCAAAGCATGCGTGTTAGAGCTGTGTTGCCTTAGTGCAGGGGTCCTCAAACTACGGTCCGCGGGCCGCAACCAGCCTGCCAGGGTCCTGAACCCGGCCCGCCGGCAATTGCAGAACCCAGGGGAGGACTGGGCCGACGTCACCTGACCTAAAGCAGAGCGAGCCCAAGGCCTCAGCATTTAGAGAGGAGGAGAATTTAACTACCTCCTCCTCCCTCGCTCCGCCCCGAGTGGTCTAGCTCCACCCACCTCCTCCATCATCTCAGGCGGCATGGTCAGAGGGGAAAGAACTGCCAGGACTCGAGAGCTATTGTCTGGGCTGAGGTGAGGCTGACTGAGCTCCGGAGATGGATCATGTGTGCCATGGGGAGCCAGGCACTGCAGAGAGACCCATACAAAGAGGAGGTTTTCATGCTAGGACTTGTAGTCCTTTACTTTTGGGGATGTGACCCCCATAAGTGAAGGAACAGGTCCCAGCATGAACCCCTCAGAGCTGAGGATGCAATACCCCCCAACTAGTTAAGGACTACAGGCTCCAGCATGAACCCATGAGATCTAAGGGGTTCATGCTGGGACTAGTAGTCCTTCATCTTTAGGGGGGGGTCACAGCTTTAGATCCAAGGGGTTCATGATGGGACTAGTAGTCCTTCACTTTTTTGGGGGGGGGTCACATCCTTAGATCTCAGGGGTTCATGCTGCGACTTGAAGTCTATCACTTTTGGGAGGTATGTACTTCCTAAAAGTGAAGGACTGCAAGTTCCAGCATGAACCCCTCAGAGCTGAGAACTTGACACCCCTCCTAACTAGTGAAGGACTACAAGTCCCAGCATGAGCCCCTGAGATCATGCTGGGACTTGTAGTCATTCACTAGTTGGGGGGTCAGGTCTTCAGCTCTGAGGGGTTCATACAGGGACTTGTCTGCACTGCTTGCCCTTTAGTTCCTGAGGCCATGGTGGTACAAGTCCCCCTGGGGAAATTGATTGTTTACCAGATCAAGCAGGTATTTAATGTGAAAATCTGGAGTAAATAACAGAGCGAGCAGGTATATGTGCATAGGAATTTGTTCATATCTTTTTCAAACTATAATCCGGCTCCCCAACAGTGTCTGAGGGACAGTGAACTGGCCCCCTGTTTAAAAGGTTTGAGGACCCCTGCCTTAGTGCATTGGGGTGCCATTCAAAACAAATGGCACTGTAACATGATAATGGATCAAATGCATATTGCTGTAACCCACCGAATCAGAGAAGTGTAAATGGGCCCCAATACTGTAGGATATACTTCTAAAAATTGCAAACACACATGATCTTTACTAGAATACACCATTTTTCTATTGATTCACCTTGAAAAATAGTGTAAAACATGTAATGTTGTTGCGGATATTACAAAAAATACAAGGACTTAAGAAAAATGATGCAAAGGTAAAAACTGTCCTTGTTTCAGCCTGTATTACAACAGCAAAAATGATGTAACACGTTTCATTTCACCAACTCCTTCGCTGCTTTGTTTTCCTTGAACTTACTGGGTTTCCCATCCCCCTACAGAATTGAAGCTCATATTCAGCCCATCAATCAGTTCAACCCCCCTCCTCCCTCTTCTACAGTCCAGTTCAATTATAAAGAGCTCTTCTTTTAGAGCCTTACAAAACACAGTTACATATACACGCGCACGCGCGCCGCACACACAAAATTGATGCTATTAGAAAAAAAAGTCAAGCTAAATTATAAACACGACTGTTTCTATAGTCTCTAGGCAAGCTGTGCTGTGAAATAATAAGTGGTATGTGACGTCTAAAGCTGGCCATACATCAAAGTTCAGAGGATTCCTGCTAAATTGGCGAAAATCCGTTCTGTAGGTGGCCTTGTTGGCACCACACAGCTGGACAAAAATGTATTTTTCAGTTGATTTTTCTCAAAGGAACTGGGCAGAAAACTCACGCCGACACAGCACCTGCATCCAATTAACTGCAGGCACTGTTTGGGTATATAATAGCGGGCAGGAATTTGTCCGTCCACGTTCTTTAACATGGATGGAGGAGTGTGACAGTATTCACCGTCACTGGAAGTTAAAGACAGATGATTAATGGTTTGAATTGCTTCAGATGGGACGGTCATATTTGCCAGCAATATCTCCATATAGAAATATGAAGATTTATTCCCATTTGCCATGAAATCTGTTCTTCTTAAATGCTATGTACTGTATATTACATATCTTTCAATGTCACACAGGATTTACTTTTGTTGTGTATTGGGAGGGAATGTGAATTGCCCTGTCTCATTGTTAAGTGTTAATGACCTCACATTGTTCTGTCTGTCTGCTTTAAGAGACACTTATTATGGGATGTATATAGGTATGTGGATTGGATGCTAAGAGGGAGGGGGGATTGTCCTACATTGTATATTTTTGTGTACACTGTATAAGAGTGTAAAACTCTGTTCCTATTGGATGGTGAATGTTACGTCCAGTCTTCAACAAGGTCCACATGGGTGGTAACCTTGTGGGTGAAAACTGTATATAAGTCTGTTTTCTTGTTTCATAAAGTTGTTCTAGAGTTACTTCACCCTCAATCTAGAGTCCTGTCTCTTATTGGGGGAATCTGCTACAAGGGATTGCTATGGTCTTCCCTACTCCTTTAGATAATCACTAAGCTCTTGTAAGAGCTTGTGTAAGAGCTTGTTCTGCTGCACTCTCTGGGGAAAGAGAGGTTCACCCACAGAAACCTGGAGCCTTGTCATAGGTCCAGGGTGGGTAGGAGAGAGCGAGACCCTAACCAAGCTGCGGCGGTTCGTGGGGACTGAAGTGGTTACGGTGTCTGGTGGAGTGCTTGGAGCCCTTGGGAAGCACTAGGAGCATCCGTCAATGGAGGTGCCTGGTCGGGGTGCTGGTTGATCCGTTACAAGGAGTCTGTTAGATGAAGTACAAAGATCTCACCAACAGAGTCCCTGAGAGATTCAGCAAACCAACAACTGGAAACTAACATTACAAACTGTACCTCATCTGCGGTTTTATTTTTATTTTTTATGTTGACACTGCTTTGTTATAGTCCCAGGGAAGTGAATTCATGCTAAAGCGGAACTAAAGTGTGAAAAATTTACCTTTCCTCCTACTGTCCCTGTTCCTGGCCGGTATCTTCTTTTGTGAGCCACTTTCATTGGCTGATTTGGAATGACATCACTCCTGCGCATGTACAGATGAGTATAGTTCTGCTTTAGGTACTTTCCAAATAGTGTCACTGAAAGGAAGGAAGGAACTCCTTTGTTATGTTATTTAAAGCAGTATTAAACCCAAAATCAAAAATATATGTTTCAGTTTACCAATCATTAGATGCAGTAGCTGCATTTGTTTTCTTTTTTATCCTTTTTTCCCTCTGCTTTCACTTGGTGATCTGGCCAGTAACACACCTCCTGTATTAAAGTGCCCCCAATATGGATGAAGGAGCAAAGGGGCACCTATGGACAGCAGCATTATTTTTGGGGGAGGGAAGTGTTAGATGTATTAGGGGATTTAGATACACTAACAAATTTAAGCTGAACTCCAACTAATACTTCTTTTAGAATCAACTGTCTAACTGCTACATCTGCAGGATGGCTTATTCGATTGAAAAACAACAGACTCAGTGGCAGGATCAACAGGTAAAAATAAGGTAAAGAACGATAAAAGTAGAAAATGAATGCATCCACCACATGTAAGAATTGGTAAGCTGCAATATCATAAATGTTTGCTTTTTGGTTTAATACCACTTTAACTCTCTAGAGGTCTAAGTGCATAAAGTACTTGGTCCCCTTCTGATCAGTGGCCCTGTTGGCCCCTAAACATACCCCTTTTCTCTAGGATAACTTGCCACAAATTTGTGGCACTGTTGAATTGTAAGTCTTGTTAATTTGCTGCACATTTTCACTGGCAAGTTGTATACTTTGGCTGGGTTCACTGTGCCGCGACTTGGGATCCGACTTGTGAGACCCCAAGTCCTGTGACATGCGAAGTCCCATGTTAGTCAATGACAGCTGTCCTAATTAGCACAACTGAAGTCGCTCCGACTTTAGAAAAGGTTTCTGTACTACTTCAAGGCAACTTCTACCTGACTTGTGCCCATAGACTTTAATAGAAGCTGCCTTCAAGTTGGATCTTCATCTTAATTCATGTGATTTGGATCCGATATTACAGGAAGATTACCCGGGCATTCCCTGAAGTTGCTTCAAATTCCCTTCAAGTCACACTGAAGTCATCCGGCAAAGTCTTTTTGTAAGTTGCATGACTTTTAGGTCGCGGCAGTGTAAACCAAGCCTTGCAGAGCACTTGAAGCACAAATTCTAGTTGACACCTTTCCTTTTTTTGTAGCAAATTTTCATGGCAAGTCTCTAGCAAGAGCAAAGTTGCAGTGGTGAGTCTACAGTAGGGATGGGCTCAGGCGTGTTTGGATTGTAGTCCCAACCCTCCTGAGCAATCCTACCAGGAAGCCCTCACTGCACACCGCCAATCATAGGCAGTGTGCCGGGAAATGCCTCACTGCCTATGATTGACGGTGTGCAGTGGGATTGCTCAGGTGGGTTGGAACTATGATCTGAATATGCCTGAGCCCATCCCTAGTCTACAGCAAGAGCTCTGCAAGTCACAGTGACCCCTGTGGCTGGATGACTATTGCACAACATAACTGAACCAGAACTTGCAGCAGACTTGCAGAATGTTTGCAAAGAAAGTTGATCTGGAGTCAGGTAATTGTGCAACAAACGTGAAGGCAAGTCTAGCAACAGCTTAGCAAGTCATTTTTAAATATTGCTTTCTGGGTTTTCCTTGTGCCTGTGTAGGGAGTGGTGGCGCAGGAATTCTAAGGGTAAATTGTAAACCTAGCAGCAAAATTGAAGTATATTTTACAAACCGTTTTTGTTAATTCAATGTGATACCTTAGAATGCATACTCATTCAGTCAGCAACAGGGTGTTGGCCATCTTGTTTGTCTTGAATGTTTTCAAATTTGGTAAAGGCACAATGTGGTCAGATTTATGTCTTTTTGCTTGCAGCATTTTAAGAAAGGCCCAATCAGTTCTGAATGGGTTTACTGATGAATATATAGATGATGCCATTTACTAGGGATGGACTCAAATGTGTTTGGATCATAGTCCCAACCCACCTGAGCAATCCTACCAGGAAGCCATCACTGCACACCAGGGGCTGACAGCCAACTTTCGGCCCAGGGGGCAAGTACAATAGAGAGGCCTATGGTGCAGCAACTCTGCCCTCCTCCCACTCTCCCTCTTCTCGGCCTCCTTCTGACCCCCGTTCCAGGTACTCTCTACCCATTGGCCGAATCCGGGTTCCCAACCTGGCCAGATGGGGGCGGTTAGGGGGAGCTGGGACAGCTCGGTTGGGGCTGGACAGGAAAGAGTCTCCAGTGGGGCATGGAACTTGCTTCTGCTCAGACACAGTTTACACCATCCATGCTGGGGGGGAGGGGGCTGCGCTCTGTCCTTGTCTTCATCCTGCACTCAGTAGCTCAGCAGCGGGGACTTTTTACTTTTCTTCACCAGGAATCATTTAGCCATGTCTGTGGCAGAAGCACGGCCGTTTTTTTACAGGGCATCAGAGCCGGCCAGGGGGCAATTGCCCCCCTGCCCCCTGGCCCAGTGTTCCCCTGCTGCACACCGCCAATCATAGGCAGTGGGGCATTTCCTGGCATGCAGCTGCACATTCACATGCTGCTTATGATTGGCGGTGTGCAGTGACGGCTTCCTGTTGGGATTGCTTTGTTGGGTTTGGACTACGATACAAACATGCCTGAACCCATTCCTACCATTTACCATAAAATTCATTGATCAACAAATATATCATGCCTAGGATTACAGGCCAAACTGAGATAACTGGATCGATGCTGAAACTGCTAGTTCTGTAATTTTCCATAAAACAATACTGTAAAAGATTACAGAAAGTGCTTTGATGTGGCCTATTTTGTTATACGCTATATATAGGAGATAAGGAATTGCAATAAAGTTTTCTAACATTCTTGCACATATATATATAACTTGAGGAAGCGGGTATCCTTGCCTTCATGTCTATTTCCCAGGTCAAGCTAAAAACACTCATACATCAGAGTAGAGCAAAAAAGGCTAAAGTGCTAAAAAAATTGTTCATTTTTCAACACACACACTGAGATGTTCTTAACAAATTGCAGCACGGGGTTTTAAAGAGTCACACCTATTAAAAACTGCTGTTTGTTATTGAATAACTATTTACCTATGCTTTTCAATAAATTCGCCTTTCAGCAGTTGATCGCTGTTTCCAGTTACCAGCGTTGGTCCTTGGTGTAATGTCAGAATAAATGGACTTTTACTCTAATGTGCTTCGGCTCAGATGCATGATCAGTGTGAATTTCGTCAGCAAAAACATTTTCGTCTAAATTTTCGCCAGCGCCCTTTTTACAGGGATGAAAACTAAATAAAAAGTACACCACGTTTTCATCCACTGACGAAAACTATGATGAAAATCAATTCCTTTTTCGTTAACAAACTAAATCAAAATGAAAATGTGAGGAAGAGACATTTACCCTCGTGAACTTCCAGTTTCCACAGCGCTCCATGCTTAGCATTTAGCACTATGCAGCATCACAGGCCTCCCTAAATGACCGTCCAGAGCAGCACTGTGCATTACAGGCCTCCCAGCGAGAGTCCCAACTCATGATTATCCAGAGCAGAGCACTGTAAGTTTGTACAGTACAGGCCTCCCTTCAGACCACCATTCAGAGCACTGTGCATTACACGCCTCCTCTAACCACCGGCATCCAGAGCACTGTGCATTACAGGCCTTCCCTCAGACCGCCATCCAGGACTGTGCAGAATTACAGGCCTCTCAGGTCACCATCCAAAAACACTGTGCATTAAAGGCCTCTCCTCAGACCAACATCAAGAACATTGTGCAGCTTAACACAGCTCTCATACCACTGTCCAGAGCACTGTGCATTACAGGCCTCCTGGGCCACTGTCCATAGCAGTGTGCAGCATTACAGCCCTCTCAGACCACCGTCCAGAGCACTGTTTGTATTACAGGACTCCTCAGACCACCATCCAGAGCACTGTGTGTATTACATGACACCTCAAACCACCGTCCAAAGCACTGTGCAGCATTACAGGCCTCCTCAGTCCGTGCAGAGAGGCTAAATCTGTATCTGTGAGTTTGTTCAAACTTTAATACAATAAATAATAACATATTTTAATTTATTACTCTAGGAGTATATAATAAGTTTGGAAATTCTAGAGAAATGCGTAAATAGTGCATTATAATTTAACTAAATCCATTAGATTTTAGTCAACTAAAATGATTTTAGTCAACTAAAATGTACTACAGTTTTTTTTTTTTCCAATAAAATTTTTTATTTTATTCAGAGTAAGTAAGTAACATACAGCGATGATAAACATACAGCGATGATTAACATACTTCGAATGTGAGCGTAACACGCTTACTGTTACATTGTACTGCAGTTTTAGTCGACGAAATACAACTAAAACTAAAACAATAGCAGATGACTAAAATGGGATTAAAACTGAAATGGCATTTTAGTCAAAAGACTACAACTAAATCAAAATTTGCTGCCAAAATTAAACACTGTGTATGATGCGCCTTAATGGTATACTTACTTGTAATTTCTGGAACCTGTAATGTTTATCTGGATTTCTCAATAAATCTGATAAAAAAAACTGTTATCTTAAATAGAATCTTAAGGGCTAAAATCATCACCCAAAACAAAATTTAAACACTGTATACACAGAGGGAAAAGACAGGTGGTAGAAGAATGGTTTTCTTGTTTTCCTCACAGCATGAACTTTCACCTAGTAACTTCTGTTTGCTCAGACATAAACCTTGCTGTGAAAAAAGGTCTACACTCATGTAATGCTTTCACATTTTAAAAACGACTCTGTTGAACTCTCCCGAGTTCAAGTATGAAAATGAACAGGACGTTGTGGAACTAGGCACACACCAAGCCCAAGTGCTATCACATTCCAAGGGGTCAGCCCTTTGTAATGGTACACATGATGAGATTATCGGACAAATGATCGTCCATTTTTTTTTTTTTTGCATACTAGTCTCATAACAAAAATAAAGAGGTTATTAAAGTAACAAAAATTCTTGTACGACAGAATAAATATTCGGAAGTGATGTAATGTGTTGTAGTGTATTTGTATTGAATTTTTGAACCACAACTGTACTGATTAAACGAAAATCGTACGAACTGGTATTGCATGAGAAACATTTTCATGCTTGGCCCATCGGATAATATCGCATGAACTGTCATGATTGGCTCTCGAAAGCTGTGTACTAACGATCTGATTATTGTAAAATCAATTAGAAAGCGGAATTTTTTGTATGATTTTCTGATTATGTGTACGGGCCATTACAGTCAACTTTCGGGAAATCATGATTTTAGGGGGATTTTAGGAAAAGTAAAAGCAGGCATCTTAGGCTGCCTTCTACTGCACTCCACTATTTATTTCATTTCAATAAAGATTTGCAATGAATATTTTGATTTATGATCAATGATGTAATAAATTAAAACTTATCCTTATTGAATATTTATTTATTTATTACAGGTATAGCACCATGAATTTACAAAGGTCTTTACATATACACTATATTGTCAAAAGTATTTGGACACCTGTCAGTGATGATTTGGGGAGCCATGTCCTCTACTGGTGTTGGTCCACTGTGTTTTATCAAGTCAGCACAGCCCTCTACCAGGAAATTCTGGAGCACTTCATGCTTCCCTCTGCTGACCAGCTTTATGGCGATGCTGATTTAATTTTCCAGCAGTACTTGACACCTGCCCACTCTACCAAAAGTACCAATACCTGATTTAATGTTCATGGTTTTCAGTGCTCAAAATTTTTGGGGGGGCGCAAACAGAAAAATGTAATAGGCATTGCTTTGCGGCAAAAAACGCAGTAAAAAATTGCGTGACTTGGAGGTCACAAAAGTGTGAAAGGGGCCTTCAGTAATCAAGGTATAGTGTGCCCCCTTCAATGCAGAGTGACCAGTGTGCCCCCTTCAATGAAGATTGACCAGTGACCAGTGAGCCCCCTTCAGTGCAGAGTGACCAGTGACCAGTATGCCCCCTTCAATGCAGAGTGACCAGTGTGCCCCCTTCAATGCAGAGTGACCATTGATCAGTGTGCGCCCATCAATGCAGAGTGACCAGTGACTAGTGTTCCCCCATCAATGCAGAGTGAGCCAGTGTGCCCCCATAAATGCAGAGTGACCAGTGTGCCCCCATTAATGCAGAGTGACCAGTGATCAGTGTGCCCCCATCAATGCAGAGTGACCAGTGTGTCCCCCATCAATGCAGAGTGACCAGTAATCAGTGCCCCCATCAATGCAGAGTGACCAGTGATCAGTGTGCCCCCTTCAATGCAGAGTGACCAGTGATCAGTGTGCCCCCATCAATGCAGAGTGACCAGTGATCAGTGTGCCCCCTTCAATGCAGAGTGACCAGTGTGTCCCCCATCAATGCAGAGTGACCAGTAATCAGTGCCCCCATCAATGCAGAGTGACCAGTGATCAGTGTGCCCCCTTCAATGCAGAGTGACCAGTGATCAGTGTGCCCCCATCAATGCAGAGTGACCAGTGATCAGTGTGCCCCCATCAATGCAGAGTGACCAGTGTGTCCCCCATCAATGCAGAGTGACCAGTAATCAGTGCCCCCATCAATGCAGAGTGACCAGTGATCAGTGTGCCCCCTTCAATGCAGAGTGACCAGTGATCAGTGTGCCCCCATCAATGCAGAGTGACCAGTGATCAGTGTGCCCCCTTCAATGCAGAGTGACCAGTGATCAGTGTGCCCCATCAATGCAGAGTGACCAGTGCCCCCATAAATGCAGAGTGACCAGTGTGCCCCCATCAATGCAGAGTGACCAGTGATCAGTGTGCCCCCTTCAATGCAGAGTGACCAGTGATCAGTGTGCCCCCTTCAATGCAGAGTGACCGGTGATCAGTGTGCCCCCATCAATGCAGAGTGACCAGTGATCAGTGTGCCCCACATCAATGCAGATTGATCGGTGTGCCCCCATCAATGCAGAGTGATCAGTGTGCCCCCATCAATGCAGAGTCACCAGTGTGCCCCCATGAATGCAGAGTGACCAGTGATCAGCGTGCCCCATTCAATGCAGAGTGACCAGCGCGCCCCCTTCAATGCAGAGTGACCAGCATGCCCCCTTCAATGCCTAGTGACCAGCGTGTCCCCTTCAATGCAGAGTGCCCCCTTCAATGCAGCGTGTGCCCCTTCAATGCAGAGTGACCAGTGTGCCCCCTTCAATGCAGAGTGACCAGCGTTTCCACTTCAATGCAGAGTGACCAGTGTGCCCCCTTCAATGCAGAGTGACCAGCGTGCCCCCTTCAATGCAGAGTGACCAGCGTGCCCCCTTCAGTGCACAGTGACCAGTGTGCCCCCTTCAATGCAGAATAACCAGTGTGTCCCCTTCAATGCAGAGTGACCAGCGTGCCCCCATCAATGCAGAGTGACCAGAGTGCCCCCATTCAATGCAGAGTGACCAGCGTGCCCCCATAAATGCAGAGTGACCAGCGTACCCCCTTCAATGCAGAGTGACCAGCGTGCCCACTTCAATGCAGAGTGACCAGCGTGCCCCCTTTAAATGCAGAGTGACCAGCGTGCCCCCTTTCAAAGCAGAGTGAACATCGTGCCTCCTTCAATGCAGAGTGACCAGCGCACTTACCTGATTTGCAACGGCGGCTTCTCCTCAGTCCCCCGCACCTCCTCGAGTCCTCCCGCCTCCTCCTTGGCCAATGGCATGGGTTCGCCTTTCGGCCAATCAGGAAACGGGTGTTTGACCCGCTTCCTGATTGGCCAGGAGGAGGATCCGTGTGACAATAGCGAATTTTCATTTTCGTGATTAGAATCAGAGGTTCTAATAGGCTTCAGAAAAGGGTGGGTCCAGGGCGCAGAGCACTGCCCCCTAGCCCACCCGTTTGTGGGACAATAGCGAATTTTCATTCGCTATTGTCCCACAAACGGGTGGGCTAGGGGGCAGTGCTCTGCGCCCCGGACCCACCCTTTTCTGAAGCCTATTAGAACCTCTGATTCTAATCACGTGCTTCAGGAAAAAAAAACCCCAATTGAACTCCATGCGTCCGGCGCCCGCATATAGATTAGGGGGCCGGACGCATGGATAGGGGGGGCGGCGCCCCTGCGCCCCAACGCACCAGCCGCCACTGCCCACTATTTTGTTTAGGCACAAAGCATTTTCAGTTCAGCTTTTCTGCTCCCTCCACAATCAGCCAGGGAGGTCATGCCACCCTCAGCCAGCAGATGGAGCGTCAATACTTCTGCAGCAAAGAAAAGGGGTGATTCTGATTCCTCCTTCCCCCAGTCAGGCAGCCCCACAGCCCGATCTGAACTCAGCAAGAACTGAGACTCAAAGCAACTAAGAACTAAGCTCACACACTCACCCTGACTCCAGTGAGTCCTCTCTGAATCGGTCCATCCGCCTCGTCCTCACTCGAGTCCTCAGTGTCCTGTGTAGCAGCAGCCAGCAGAGAGAGACAATGGAAACGTCTGCATGGGGTGAGGGAAGTAGTCAGAGTGACGCTGAAGCACCGCCCCTAAGACGTCCTGGACCAATCACAGGATGGCAATCATGAGTGGGAGTGTTTGAGGCGCATCGCTCTGCGCCCCGAGGACATTTGAGAGTGATGCCAATCAGCTTACAAGAAAGAGGCACATGATGCCAAAACCCCCACCCCTCTCATAGCCAGCAATGTGTCCGGCGCCCCGCTGCCATTAAAGGTACGCTTTTTTTTATGCTGATGTTAAGTGTGACTAGCCTTGGGGGGGCGGCTATCTGTGGGGTATTGTCAAGAGGAAGATGAGCGACACCAGACCCAACAATGCTGATGGGCTGAAGGCCGATATCAAACGACCTAGGCTTCCACAACACCTTAGTAGTTCCTCAGGCTGATCGCCTCCGTGCAACGTCGCAATAATTAAGTATTTCATGCAAAAGGAGCCCTGCCCACGTATTGAGTGCATACTATACTGTACATGGACGTACTTTTCAGTAAGCTAACATTTCTGTATTAAAAATCATTTTTTATTGTTCTTATGTAATATTATAATTTTCTGAGATACAGAATTTTGGGGTTGTACTAGCTGTAAGCCAAAATCATCAAGATAAAAAGAAAGAAATGCTTGAAATATGAGTTTCACTTTTTGAATTGAATTACTGAAAAAAATTACCTTTTTGATGATATTCTAATTTTATGAGATGCACCTGTACATATAGTGCTTCAAATTAAAGTGTATCCAATTATAAAGGTGAATCCTGTTTCCCAGAAAAGAAAGCTACTGCACAAATGCACAAAAAAGCTCCGGAGCAGTTTACCAAAGACCCATGACCCCCTGAATGTGAGCGGTCATGATAAGCATGTGTATAAAGTCCCAGGGCTCCCCATGACTATGTGCAGCAAGACACCTGGTTGCCTAAAAACTTCTATTCCAAGTACAAATGACAATAAGACAAGAAGCCCACAGATAGTGTAAAATCGTTTAGGCACTTTAATATAATAAGTAATTGCACTTACATATAATGCAGAGTACAAGTGCATAACAAATGCACAAGCCAGCAAAAAAAGATGGAAGACAAAAATCATGCATGCTAATGTAACCACGTAGGCCACACCCCTACACGTTTCATCATAAACTAAAAGTCATAAGGGGCCCTCAAGTCCACAAATGTTGGTATGCTATTTAGCACCCTCCTAGATTGGTGCTAGGATTGGGTACATTTTGTTTCTGGCTCGCCGTGTCCAGTGGAGCTGCTATTTTTTTTGTTAGGCAAATTTAGTTGTGCTCACTGTAATCAGTGTGGCTGTGTTGATTATTCAAGCCTGTTCAGTCTTTTACCTGCTTCAGGTCTGATTGCTCTTTGCTTTCTAGAGAACTGTAAATCTCTCTGGAACATAGGTGTGGAGCAAGTCAAATGGGCAGCATGTATATTGTTACAGCCCTTGCCAATACTTGGGAGGGTGGGCTAGATAGCTGCTGAGAGTCTGTATAAATACTCTGAGACACAGAGCTTCCAGGTCTTTTGCTGTAGGAGAGGAATACAGCCTAAGGGGGGGGGGGGTTGCTTGCCCCTTAGGTTATCCTGCCATGTCCTGGCGAACAGCTGAGTCCTTAGGTGAGCGATCTGAAGTTGCAAGAAAGCTGACTGGGATGGCTGTCATCTGAAGATCTAGTCTGGGTATCACAGGAAAATGGTGTCACATGGAGTGAAAGGAGGCTACAACTTTCTAAGGACATTTTGAGAGTACAGACTCCTGTGAGAGATCTAAGGGGCTGTGTGCTGCTTTCACCTCTCTGGTGCTAGAGAGTCAGCTGTGCATTGTGTAAAGAGGACATTGGCTGATGTCCTGAAAAGCCCAGTCTATCTAATTCTCCATGAACGGGACACTGCTTTAATTGCTCAAAGAAGGAGGCTTTCGTGCCTTTTGCTATTACTACAGTACTTCAAAGCCAAGTCCACAGTCAGGAATTTCGTTTCCATTCTACAGAAGAAAGTTTACTGTCCTTATCTTGTACATAGTTCTTTTTGGAATATCCCATTCAATTCCCCAACCCTATCCAAGTCACCCCAAAAAAAAAATAAAAAATAAAAAAAACAACTCTGGAATTGTCATTGAACCTAAGAGTGACTGTGATTGTTTGCTTGGCTGCGGGGCAATTACAGGGAAAAATAACCTGGGCATATTTCCAGCAGCTCCTACGGGGGTAGCACTACAGCGATAACAACTTCTGTGACCACTTGCTCTAAGAAATACATACGTCAGGGGTATAAGGGGGACACCTATTGGCAAATACCTTATGGTGGGCCTGCTAGGTTCCTGGTTTAAACTCCCTGTGTGGGACAGTTTTCTAGCAGGTATTATGTAATATAGCTGACATTTCTTAAAAGATGTAAAAAACCTATGTATGAGGCACAGAAACTGTAAGGATACTTACTTGGCAGGTACTGAAGAGTATGTCTGCCATGTCCAAAGCACCATTCACCATTAGTGTGGTGTCCTAGGACACTATTAGGGCAGATACTTTCCAAGGAGGCGGGACCCTTGATCTTGAATTCACTGTCTACAATATATTACCAAAGTATTGGGACACCTGCCTTTACTCTGGACTCTGTGCAGGCCAGTCAAGTTCCTCCACCCCAAACTCATCCATATCTTTATGGACCTTGTTTTTGAACTGGTGCGTAGTTATGTTAGAACACGAAGGGGCCATCCCCAAACTGTTCCCACAAAGTTGGGAGTATGAAATTCTCCAAAATGTCTTGGTATGCTGACTCCGTATTTCTTAAGAGTTTACTTTACTCGAACTAAGGAGCCAAGCCCAACCCCTGATAATCAACCCCACATCATAATCTCCCTCCATCAAATTATTTGGACCACTGCACAAAGCAAGGTCCATAAAGACATGGACAAGCGATTTTGGGGTGGAGGAACTTGACTGGCCTGCCCTCAACCCGATAGAACACCTTTGGGATGAATTAGAGTGCAGACTGTGAGCCAGGCCCTCTCGTCCACATCAGTGCCTGACCTCACAAATGCACTTCTGGAAGAACGGTCAAACATTCCCATAGACACACTCCTAAACCTTGTGAACAGCCTTCCCAGAAGGTTGAAGAAAAGTTGTTAGCTGCAAAGGGTGGGCCAACTCAATATTGAACCCTACAAACTAGGACTGGGATGCCATTAAAGTTCATATGTGTGTAAAGGCAGAAGTCCCAATAAGTTTGGTAATATAGTGTATTTTGATCATTTATCAATAGTTCTGTTATATAAATAACTTTGATTGCTTTTTAATGTGTGGGCCCTCCAGCTTCGGGAAGCTCCTATGGTTGCCATTAAAACCATTATTTAAATACATGTCTAATAGACATTAGCTGTCATTAGTTGTCTAATCCTTTTGAATTCATTCTCTGATGGATTATGTTGGGATCCTATCCAGTGAGGGAGTTTGTTTTTAAGTTTAGCCATTTTTTTTTAAGTGTGTCATTGAATAAAAATATAAAAGTTTTGAGATTTAGTATATTTAGGTTGTGTAAGGCCATAAGTATGTTCTTACAAACTGGTGATTTTCATCGATGTGATTGACATGAACCAGGTATGTGATTGCTTTGAGTCAGCCATGTGACTGCCAAGAGCCAGCTATATTACTCCCATGAGCCAACCATGTGCTTTCTATGAGACAGCCACTCATGTGATTTCTATTAAACCAATCATTTAACTGCCATGAGCCAGCCATGTGACCCTTATGAGCTGCTCACTTTAATTAAAATAAACCAGACCTGAATCACAGAGGATTACCAAACACTGGCAGCAGATGCCACTACCACATTAATTTTGTATCTGTTTTGCAAGCAAAAGACTACAATTTTCCCCTTGATTTCTTGTTGCTATTTCCAACATTGCTACTTCCTGCCACCCCCTCATGCTTCTCCTTCCGCTTGTCAAAAAAAAGCAATGAAACCCCTCAGATCTATAAGGGTTGACGCTTTATTTTTTAGGACTCTTTGTGGCACAACATTTGGCCCTGTTTGCACTGATGATGCTTTGCAATTTTTTAACACCTGTATGTGAGAGCTGATGCTCCAAAACTTTTTGAAAACACCTGCCTTGTGTTCTTCTGTCTATTCCCAGTGATACCTCACTGTCTTACCACTCATCAATTTTTATACACATGTACAGTGTCTCACAAAAGTGAGTACACCCCTCACATTTTTGTAAATATTTTATTATATCTTTTCATGTGACAACACTGAAGAAATGACACTTTGCTACAATGTAAAGTAGTGAGTGTACAGCTTGTATAACAGTGTAAATTTGCTGTCCCCTCAAAATAACTAAACACACAGACATTAATGTCTAAACCGCTGGAAACAAAAGTGAGTACACCCCTAAGTGAAAATGTTGCAATTGGGCCCAAATTGTCAATATTTTGTGTAGCCACCATTATTTTCCAGCACTGCCTTAACCCTCCTGGGCATGCAGTTCAACAGAGCTTCACAAGTTGCCACTGGAGTCCTCTTCCACAACTCCATGACAACATCACAGAGCTGGTGGATGTTAGAGACCTTGCACTCCTCCACCTTCTTTTTGAGGATGCTCAATAGGGTTTAGGTCTGGAGACACACTTGACCAGTCTATCCCCTTTACCCTCAGCTTCTTTAGCAAGGCAGTGGTTGTCTTGGAGGTGTGTTTGGGGTCGTTATCATGTTGGAATACTGCCTGGCGGCCCAGTCTCTGAAGGGGGGGGATCATGCTCTGCTTCAGTATGTCACAGTACATGTTGACATTCGTGGTTGTATCAATGAACTGTAGCACCCCAGTGCCGGCAGCACTCATGCAGCCCCAGGCCATGACATTCCCTCCACCATGCTTGACTGTAGACAAGACACACTTGTCTTTGCACTCCTCACCTGGTTGCTGCCACACACGCTTGACACCATCTGAACCAAAAAGGTTTATGTTGGTCTCATCAGACCAGAGAACATGTCCAAATTGGGCCAAATTAGCCATTTTTCCCTCCCCGGAGTCATGTGGCTCGTTAGTGTTACAAGGTCTCAGGTGTGAATGGGGAGCAGGTATGTTAAATTTAGTGTTATTGCTCTCCCTCTCTCATACTAGTCGCTGGAAGTTTAACATGGCACCTCATGGCAAAGAATTCCCTGAGGATCTGAAAAAAGAATTTGTTGCTCTACGTAAAGACCCTGAAACTGAGCTGCAGCACGGTGGCCAAGACCATACAGCGGTTTAACAGGATAAGTTCCACTCAGAACAGGCCTTGCCATGGTCGACCAAAGAAGTTGAGTGCACATGCTCAGCGTCATACCCAGAGTTTGTCTTTGGGAAAACGACGTATGAGTGCTGCCAGCATTGCTGCAGAAGTTGAAGGGGTGGGGGGTCAGCCTGTCTGTGCTCAGACCATACGCCACACACTGCATCAAAATGGTCTGCATGTTGCCAGCGGTTTAGACATTAATGGCTGTGTGTTGAGTTATTTTGAGGGGACAGCAAATTTACACTGTTATACAAGCTGTACACTCACTACTTCAAATTGTAGCAAAGTGTCATTTCTTCATTGTTGTCACATGAAAAGATATAAAATAAAGAATAAAGAAATAAAAAGAAAGAATAAAGAATAAAATATTTACAAAAAATGTGAGGGGTGTACTCACTTCTGTGAGATACTGTACATCAGTTAACAGTGTGTAGTTACACAGAACAGCATGTTTCAGAGGAACTCTGTACTTTTATTACTGCACACAGTGTTGCGGCTCATCTCAAACTTGGGGAACTGAATTAATGACAAATGTGGCAAACACGACTCACGTGAACGCAGTCCCTGCCTGGTCCCAGGCATTGATGAGCGGTACCCCCACATGCGAGGCGAGTGGCCCCACCCACAGGCTTATGTATGTCTCAGGGCTAGCTGACAGGTTGTCCTGCTGGTGTACAATTTTTACAGAGCTGTATCTGAGAGCCAACACTTTAATACTTAGTATGAAAACACCTGTCTTGTTCCTTAACCACTTGCCGACCGCTCACATGGAGCGTACTGCGGCAAAGTGGCTCGTTATCGTCCAGCGACGTAGACCTACGTAGCTGGACTCCTCCCCTTGTGGGCGGCGTTCTGTCTGAATACAGAAGGAGTTGGGCCAGGGGAGGAGAGGCAGTGATCACCGCCGCTCTTCCCCGATCGTCGGGGATCGAGTGAGGAGATCCGCCTGCTTATATAAACAAAGCGGGCGGATCTCCTATGTGACAGGCAGGGACAGATTACAGGATTCAGCATAGCTGAACCTGCGATCTGTGCCTGTGTCACACAGTCCCCTCCCCCACACGTCAGTAAGCACCAGGCATATATTTAACCCCTTGATCACCAATAAAGTTAACCCCTTCCCTGCCAGTGTCATTATTACAGTAGCAATGCATATTTATAGCACTGATTACTGTAGTAATGTCACTGGTACCCCCAAAAGTGTCAAAAATGGCAGTTAGGGGTCCGATCTGTCCGCCGCAATGTCGCAGTCCCACAAAAAAAATTGCAGATCACCGCCATTACTAGTTAATTAAAAAAAACAAATAAAAATGATTAAATTTCCCATAGTTAGTAGCTGCGATAACTTTTGCGCAAACCAATCAAAATACGCTTATTGCGATTTTTTTTACCAAACATATGTAGCAGAAAACAAATTGGCCTAAAATGTTAAAAAATTTTAATTTTTATATTTTTGGGGGGGGGGGGGATTTAATTTAAAAAAATTTGAAAAATATTGTTATTTTTTCAAAATTGTCGCTCTTTTTTTGTTTATAGCGCAAAAAGTAAAAATTGCACAGGTGACTGTCCTGTCTCCCCTGTCCTGTCTCCTCTGTCCTGTCTCCTGTCTCCCCTCTCTCCTGTCTCGCTGTGGTCCGGGGGGGGGGGGGGGGCTATAGTGTGCGGCCTGGTGTGGTCCGGGGGGGGGGGGTATGGTGCAGTCCATCTGACACCCTCCCCCCGTCCCATGGAGCACCAGCCACTACTGAATACAATTCAATACAAGAGAGATCAGAGGGCCCTGTTCGTTGGATAAAAAAGGGATACCCCGGATCACCTGATTAGTCAGGAAAGGTCAGTCCGAATCACTCCAACTATGTAAACCTTTGCTATAAGGTCTCCTATCACAGCTACAAGGGCAGTCACCAACCTAAACAAAACAATTGCAAAAAAGGGGGGAACCTGCATAGAACAGGATCCCAGAAGAAGTTTGACCTACGGACACACGGAGATAAAAAAAAGTAGCTTTATTAAATATCAAAAAATAGGGCTTTACAAAAAGCCAATACAACCACCATACGTTGTGCAACTAACCCACACTATTAAAATCAGACAACGTTGTCTATAACTACAACAGTAGATAACAGCAGCTGCTCGTGCATTACCCAATTACATTCAACCAGCATACACAAAGCAATTTGATGAGGCTAGTAGCTATTTGGCTCGTCCTGGCCTGTATGGAAATTAGGGTATCTTCATAAATTCTTGAAGCCATGTAAATTGCTGTTGAAGATCATGGTGCAGGTACAGTTATGGGGATTAGCAGGAGGATTTAGGTTATCACTGAGTCGGCAGTCCACATGTGTTAAAGGTTGGGTGCTGAGTGTTAAGGATGTAGCTTAAACTTCATACAGTCCTTTGCAGAGGCTGTGTCTGATACACAGAGCTAGATAGCCAAGTCCCATAGCTATTAGTTCAAATAGGCATTGAAGTCCTCCACTCATTGATCAGTTCACCCTGAAGTAGTTGCACTGACCGTGCTGTAAGGCAGAACCCCCACACATGTCTAAAGGCTGTACACTGTATATTTAGGGGTGCGTGTGTCTGCTGGGTCACTCCCCATGGAACGTCAGAGACAATGACGGAGCACTGACGTGTTTCGTTAGCCTATCATGCTAACTTCTTCTGAGCTTTTAGTTATAGACCTTGTAGTTATAGACAACGTTGTCTGATTTTAATAGTGTGGGTTAGTTGCATGACGTACGGTGGTTGTATTGGCTTTTTGTAAAGCCCTTTTTTTTTTATATTTAATAAAGCTACTTTTTTATCTCCCTGTGTCCGTAGGTCAACCTTCTTCTGGGACCCTGCTCATTGGAGTTCAAATTCTAAAAGCATAGATCAAGTAATACAAAAGATAATAACTATTAAAGGTGAGCTAATGGAGAAAGTACAAGTACTGTATAGTTTAATAGTTAGAGGCAGGATAGGCATTGCTGTATTTTCAGAGATCATCCTAAAGTCATTATAAAGCCTAAACATTTTTTACCCTGAAGTGGTCGTAAACCTTCTCATATACCCAGTGACGTGAATAGCATCAGATGATACACAGACATGCCTTCAAAAGTACTGATTTTAGAAAAAAATCCTTCTGCATTTTTCAGTATCACAGAGGAGGGGGTGGAGAGCTGCAGTTAGAAGTCTGAGACACTGTTTGAGAGCTGAATGGAGGAAAGGAACCCCCCCCCCCCCATTCACACACAGCAGAACTGTGTTCTGAATAGACAAGCTGTGTGCTGAGCTCCCTCCTTGACAAAAATTTTATCTCATGAGTCTGGAAAACTTCTCAGAAGTGACTCATGCTGATAACAGAGGAACGAAGCACCAGAGAGAAATGACATTTAGAGCTTTGGAGAGAGACAAGTAAACACACAGATATACTGTATGTGCTTATTTCAGATTTCATGACTGAGGTTTACAACCACTTTAGTGCATTCCTGGTAATAAGGTAAAAAATGTTTAGGTAGTAGTATGCCCCTTCACCCCCCTTCTTTATACTTACCTAAGCCCTCACTCAATCCAGCACTGTGCCTGTATGTAGTGGCTCTCCCTGCTCTCAAAGGCTTTGCTGAATCATGCGGGAACCATTGACTCCTGGTGCTGTCAGTCAAATTTTGTGATGAGAGAGCAGGGGGCAGGGCCAAGCCACACAGTCTGTGTCTATAGATGCCGGCAACGAGGCTCGAGATCGAGTCCACAGGTGTGCCACCATAGGAAGTGGCTTCCTATAATGGCACATTGAGAAGAGGAGTAGCCAGGAGCACCAGGGCTGCGCTGCAATACCATTGCACAGAGCAGGTACAGGTAAGTATAAACCTGTTTGTTATTTTTGAAAGCAAAATGGGTTTACAATCACTTTGATGGACAGAGTAGGGCAGTGTTTTTCAACCTTTTTTTAATCATGGCATCCTTGAAAAGTATTTTCAATCTTGTGGCACCCCACTATAAGTAAGCCTTGGCTCACATTTTTGTGTGTAGGGAATGCAGACAAATGCGCTCCTCTTTAAAAGACATGAAGGGGTGCCAATCATTTTTTTTCTTTTTTTTTATTGGTTGAACTAGATGGACTTTGTGTCTTTTTTCAACCTGACTATGTAACTCTGTATTTCCCAATGGTACCTCTCACCCATTGGCAAACGTGGCACATTTTAGCAGATGCCAAATTTAAATCAAAGAGTCAGAGATTTCTTTCCCTGTGTTTCTGTTAACCAGGGGGTCAGTCTCATGTCAGGTTGGGGAATGGTACAACTAAGTGGTCGAGCTGCATTTTTACCACCTCCGAACACATGCTGTGGCCACTCCAGGTAAAAGAAGCCTCACTGCAACTGCCCTGCAAATACATGCATAGTGGTGCTGAATTTAGGGAGTAAAACAGGTGGCCTCTTCAGGCAGTGTCTGTAGGAGCCAGACATTGCACCAACGATCCACTGATCTCAGGTGCAATGCTCTGCAGGCTCTCAGGTGCAATGCTCCGCAGGCTTCTGTGAAAAAAATAATAATAAATGCACATTTACCTGCAAAAATATCTGCATTTATTATTATATTACTAAAGGTAAACTTAGCTTTTAAAGCGGTATCAAACTAAAAAATGTCATATATTGCAGCTTACTAGTCATTAGATGTGGTGGCTGCAGGTTTTTTTTTTTCTTTCGGCTTTCTTCCCTCTGTTTTCTCCCGTGATTTGGCCAGTAACACACCTCTTGTATTAGGGTGCCTACACTCTGGATGAAGGAGAAACAGAGACACCTTTGGACAGCAGCATTGTCAGTCTGGGGGCAGGGGAATGTTAGATGTACCAGCAGATTTAGATACATTAACAAATTAAAGCCAAACTCCAGCTAACACTTTATAATCAGTTTTACCAATTTTTTCTTTTATCCTTTTGGGATAAAGGTTTTAAATGAATAAATGCTAATCATTGTATGCGCCCCTGCCATTGTTAAATGGTTTGTCTCAACCCTCTACCTCTGCTACACCTGCAGGAAAACTTGTTCTATCGAACAGACAGACTTACTGGCTGGATCGCCGGGTAAAAATAAGAATTGGCAAGTTGTAATAGAATGAATGTTTGCTTTTGGGTTTAATATCGCTTTAATTCAGGTACCATTTTGTAAGCAGTTATTGCAACAGTTCATCATATGACTAAGGCCCTTTTCACACTTGCGGACTGTTTAGATCCGCCTGTCAGTTTTTCAGGCATCTCTATGGGGCAGCGGATGTCAGTGGGGACATGTCCGCTGACATCCGATCCGATCCTGTCCTTCAAATCTGGACGGATGGAAACCCTATTTTCCATCTGTCCAGCTGATCAGATCGGATGGGATCAGATGAGAACGGACAGGCGGTTCGTTCTCATCCAATTCTCCCATAGAGAACAGCGGGGACCTGACAGCTCTGTCTGCGCACACAGAGTGGAGACAGAGCTGCCATCCGCCTGCTCAGCGGGGGATAGGCGGATCGATCCCCCTGCTGAGAAAAACGGAGTCCGCCGACGGAGTGGACAGTGTGAAAGTGGCCTAAAGCTGACTATTGTAAGCACTTCCGGTGGTCTTATGTACTTTATCCCAATTCCTGTGAGTTAAATTTTTGCTGAACAAAAAAAAAAAAAAAAGCATACCTCCCAACATTTTGAGATGGGAACGAGGGACACCTATTAGCAAAAATATGTAAGCATAGGACACAACCCCCTTGCCACGGCCCTTTCAAGGAGAATTATAAAAAAAAAAAAAACCCACAAGTGTTTTTTTTTTTTAACACTAATATTGCTTTATATGGACTTTTGCCACACCCCTTGCTACGCCCCTTTTAAGGAGAATTATAAAAACAGAAAGTGATTAGTCAAACCAACAAGTGTTTTTTTTTTTTTTTTTAACTACTAATATTGCTTTATACTGACTCTTGACATAAACAAATGCAGCATAAAAATAAAAATTGGATAAAAGGTTTAGTACAGTAAAACACTTATTGAAAGATGAAAAGTGCATTTTATATACAACGATATAGTTTAGACCAAAATGAGGGACAAATGAGGAGGAAAGAGGGACAGAGGCACATTGTTCCAAATCAGGGACAGTCCCTCAAAATCAGGGACAGTTGGGAGCTAAGAATATGTTAGCTGGTTTAACAAAAAGCATGCCGAATATTATCATCAAAGATATTAACCACATGGAATTAAGCCAGGTACACATGGGCCGAAAATAATCCGTGCAGTGGATTTACTCAGAGCAGTCCAAATCCTCATTTTCTCTGGTTCCTCTTCGGTGCTCCAGGCTCCTCCCTATTGTTCAGTGTCCCCACAGCAAGCAGCTTGCTATGGGGGCACCCGAACCAAGCTGCTGCTCTCTGTGTCCATTCAAACACTGAGCCGCGGCTTGGTCCCGCCAATTTTCTCTTCTCATGGGCGACTGACTTTTATTGACAGCAGCGGAAGGCAGTGGCGCCATGCTGCTGTCTCAGCCAATGAGGAGGGGAGTCCCGGACAGCCAAATCTCTTGGTTTGACAGTTTCCAGCTTTGGGCCAGTGTGTACAGTTCATTGTCCAACAGACAGATGTGACGTCGCCGTGCCCCGCCTCCACAGGCCATGATACGGGTAATGGTCATTAACCTCACCGGAGCCGAGTTCCTGGATACCTGCGGTTGCGAAGTAGTGCCCTTTTCATCTTCTTCAATCCCTGCTTCATCCCTCGATCCCTGGCGGTTTCTGTTTGATTGTGAGTAGTCTTGTAACATATGGCCTCTATGTGAAATGTGTACATACATTTGCATTATCCCTCACAATTTTAATAAAAATATATGATTCATATATTATTATTAAAATTGTGTGGGATAATGCAAATGTACTCGTCTCCGGTTCGGTTAGCGACCGTTACCCTGTGGAGGCGGAGCACGTCAACGTCACGTCAGTATGCAACGCCGACACGCCCCCGCACACAGGACACCATGGAAATCCAGCGCTAGCCTGGGCCCCTCCTCTCACTGAAGCAGCAACGGCCGCCAGGCCCCTCCCCAGCTCCCCTCCTCACACTGAAGCAGCCTTGGCCGCCGGGCCCCTCCCCTTCCACTACGTATGGCCGGGTAAGTTAATTCTGTACTGGGCGGCGGGCCCCCTTGCCAGCCGGGCCCCCCCTTCCTGGCCGGGCCCTCGGACCACCTCCGAAGTCCCCGACCGCTCAGTCCACCCCTGCCTGCAGTAAATGGCTGCGAGTGCTGACCAGTGTGTTCTAGCATGGGAGCGGTCCCCTTGTCCCCTTGTCAGACCACTATAGCACAGTGGGGGGGATCACTGTACTTACATTACATAGTTAGTACGGAAACCTCCTCATTTTTGTTTCATTCAGCCTGCTGAAGAAAAAACGTACTGTGTGTGCCAGGCTTTACCAGAATACAATATTTTTTTTTTTTTATTATAGATCTTCTTTAAATTAGTCTGAATAATTATGGCCACTATAACTGGAATATCCCAAAAATGGTGCAATATACCAATAAAGAGCTACCTAGAACTGATACTTGGTTCATGTAAAATTTTAAATTATGCATATAAAACGTTTTGTTACAACCCTACGTGATCTATCACTTGCACCTACGAATTCCAAGGTAATTTGCTTGTGCAGCAAATTCCAGGTTGTTAAACACTTTAGCTTTTATTTGCTGATATGAGAACAGCTCCCGACAGCTCAGCAATGGAAAAAAAAATGTTGCATTGGCTTTCAATGAGCTCATTAACTGTAATGTGGAATAGATTAGAAATTAAATATTTTTTTTGTCATAAGGAGATTTCAAGCCTTGCCAAACAATGTGCATTGGGCATAAACGCACATTGCTTAAAAGGAAAGTTATTACCTGTATTTTTCTTCAGTTATACTGTACTACATATACAAGCCATAAATTGGTTTGTTGCCTAATCTGATTTTTTATGTATACGTGTATCTGTTCTGTAAGCAGTTGCTATCATGATTAGGGGTACTCTAATTTTTTGCATTTTTTCCTTAAAAATAACTAACATGTCTATACTTACTTGCTCTGTGCAGTTGTTTTGCACAGAGCAGTCCAGATCCTCCTCTTCTCTGGTCCCTCTTCGGTGCTCCTGGCTCCTCCCTCTAGTTCAGTGTCCCCACAGCAAGCAGCTTGCTATGGGGGCACCCGAACCAAGCTGCTGCTCTGTGTGTCCATTCAGACAGGAAGCCGTGGCCCGGCCTAGCCTCTTTTTTTTGTTTGACAGCAGCGGAAGCCAGTGGCACCGTGCTGCTGTCTCAGCCAATGAGGAGGTGAGTACCGGAGAGCCGAGTCTCTTGTGCAACATCGCTGGATATAGATGGACCTCAGGTAAGTATCAGGGGGTCTGCTGCACACAGAAGGCTTTTTAGCTTAATGCATAGAATGACACGATCCCAGCGCCTGGCGCCATTTCCTGCTCTGGGATGGTGGGTCGGGAAACCCAGACTGCGGGTTCCCGACCCGCCATGCCCGAGCACAGTGTGAGGAAAGGAGCCGCACTAGAGGAAGCAGAGCTGATGCTTCCTGTATAGCGCCGACTCCTGTCACAGGCGGTGTGATACCAAATGCACTCCACCTGTGATAGGAGCAAAGCAGGAAGCATATGCTCTGCAGATGAGAGAGGGAGGTAGAGAGAGAGAAAGAGAGAGAGGAGGGAAGGAGAGGTAGAGGGAGAGAGAGAGAGATGAGGGAAGGAGAGGTAGAGGGAGAGAGAGATGAGGGAAGGAGAGGTAGAGAGAGAGAGAGACGAGGGAAGGAGAGGTAGAGAGAGAGAGAGAGATGAGGGAAGGAGAGTTAGAGAGAGAGAGGGAGAGATGAGGGAAGGAGCGGTAGAGATAGAGAGAGAGAGAGAGATGAGGGAAGGAGAGGTAGAGGGAGAGAGAGAGAGAGATGAGGGAAGGAGAAGAGAGGTAAAAGAAGAAAGAGAGATGAGGGAAGGAGAGGGAGAGAGAGAGAGAGAGAGTGTAACGCTCCTGCGTTTTATGTATGATGTGGATTTTCAGCTGCAGAAATATTCCACTTCAGTAGTCATGTAGAGAAACGCTGAGACACCAATCCCAACTCCCAATGATTCATCATGTGTGGATGATCTCAATTCAGCAAGTAAATACACACACTCAATAAGATGTTTCCTAGAGTGACTTATGTATATAGTAACACAGTGATGATAGGCTGAAGAGACAGGTTGGGTAGAGATGGTAGATGACAGACACTTGAAAGGAAATGTTCTTGAAAGTAAGATAGTAGCAGATGGGATGCAGATAGGTTTAGCAATCATGTATGGTAGCAGATGACAGAGTAGCAGGTGGACATACAAGAGAGATCAACCCAGTCCAAGAACAGGTGGTAGTAGGCTCAAGAGCTAGCAATCTTAGATAATGCAGATGTAGTAATAGTCCTTAGTATGCAGAGCTAGATAGTGTAAGCTTTAGTATGAAGGTTATAGAGGTTTCCCCTGTGGGGTACTTATCACTAATAGCAATGTAGCAGAGGAGAGGTTCGGCAAGAGCGGATGATCCGGTAGCGGGATACAGGGATCAGCGCAGCGTGGTTCCGACAGCGAGGTATGCTTGCAAGCATGAGAGCTTCAAGACAGGTTAGCATCAAGGCACAAAGCAGTTTGAACGAACACATGTGAGTGAGAGCCGGCGATCTAAATAGCCATCCAGTCCGGCGCTCAGTGATGACAGCATCAGTCTTAAAGGTGTATGCGCACCTTACCAAAAGAGAATGGTGGGGCGCATACACTTATGAAAGAGTAATTAGGGTACCCAAAGGTACCAGAACATTACAGTACCCCCCCCTTAAGGCCGGCTCCTGAAGGCCTCTGGAGCTGGTTTGTCTGGGTACTTCGCATGAAAATTGCGGATTAATCTAGAGGCATGTATGTCAGAGGTGTTTAGCCAGGTGTCGTCTTAGGGCCCATAGTTCTTCCATCGAACCAAGTACTGAAGTCTTCCTCTGTGGATACGAGAATCCAGAATCTCATATTCTTCTCCACCTTCAACTTGTACAGGAGGAGGAGGTGGGATAGTAGGCCTTATTCCTTGGTCAGGAACATGGGGCTTCAATAGCGACACATGGAAAATGGGATGTATTTTGAGGTCTATTGGCAATGTAAGCTGTACTGCAGCTTTTCCAATAAGTTTCTTGATTGGGAAAGGTCCCAAGAACAGAGGTCCAAGCTTTTTGCTAGGGATTTTCAGTCTTAAATTTTTTGTTGAGAGCCAAACGAGGTCCCCAATAGCGTACTGAGGAGAAGGTCTTCTGCGAAGATCATAGTACTTCTTTTGTTGACTATGAGCGTGTGCAATGGTAGTATTAAGCAAACCCAGAGAGTCCTTTATTTGGGTAAGATAGTCTGAGGCTACTGGGTTATTTGAAGGAAGGATGCGTGGTGGAAGAATAGAGGGATGAAACCCATAGTTCAAGTAGAACGGACTCTGCTTGGTCGTACTGTGGGTTGCGTTGTTGTAGGCAAATTGTGCCAGAGGGAGAAGATCCACCCAATCATCCTGTTGGTAAGAAGTGTAACAACGTAAATATTGCTCGATGTATTGGTTGACTCTTTCAGTCTGTCCGTTGGTCTGCGGATGGTAAGGAGAAGTGAGCTTCCGCTCGATCCGTAGTATGTGACATAGTTCTTGCCAGAACTTGGAAATAAATTGTGATCCACGGTCAGACAGAAGAGTTTTTGGGATACCATGTAACTTAAAGACATGTTTCATCAGGAGTTCTGCCGTTTGTTTGGACGAAGGTAGTCTGCGAATAGCAATGAAATGTGCCATTTTTGTCAGATGGTCCACTGACACTAAGATGGTATTAAATCCTTTGGAAGGAGGCAATTCCACTATAAAGTCCAAGGACACAACTTCCCATGGAGTTTGGGGTATTGGTAGACTGCATAGTAGACCGGATGGTCTCGTAGTGTAAATTTTGGACCTGGCACAGACATTGCATGAAGAGACGAATTTTTGTATAGATGTTTTCATGTCAGGCCACCAGAATTGCCTGGTAATCAGATTAAGAGTCTTTGTCATACCCATATGTCCTGCCATAGGCACATCATGCGATAATTCCAAGATCTTGGTGCGTATGGTAGGTGGTATGTAAAGTTTGTCGTTGTAGTAGAGGAAGCCTTCTGCATCAGTATTTAGTTGTGGTGGGGGTGAATCCAAACTTATACCATGCAAAACCTCTTCCTTCAAGGAACGGACGACTCCAATAATGCGTTTGTGAGGTATTATAGGAACGGAAGGGATTTCGAAGTAGTTTTCTTCAGGTAGTCGTGATAGTGCATCCGCCTTTTTGTTCTTATCTGCAGGTGTGTAGGTCACTAGGAAGTTAAACCTTAGAAAGAATAGTGACCATCGTACCTGTCGGTGAGAGAGAGTTTTGTTAGTCTGAAGATATTGGAGATTCTTATGGTCCGTGTATATAAGTATTGGTAATTGGGTGCCTTCGAGTAGATGTCGCCAATTCTCCAGAACCAATTTTATAGCAAGCAGTTCCTTTTCACCCACGGGGTAATTTATCTCTGGACTGCTTAGGGATTTAGAAAAAAAGGCGACTGGATGAAGTGGTGAAGTGTGAGTTGGTCGTTGGGAGAGTATTGCTCCTACTGCCATGTTTGACGCATCTACTTCCAGAATGTATTGGAGGAATGGGTCTGGATGGCGTAGTATGGGAGCAGAAGTAAACCTTGTCTTTAACAGGTGAAAAGCTTTATTTGCTTCATCTGACCATTTGAATGGTTTTTTAATGCTAGTGAGCTGTGTGAGGGGTCTCACAATGGCAGAGAAGTTTCTAATGAACTTCCTGTAGAAATTCGAAAATCCAAGGAATCGCTGTAGCACCTTGCGTGTGGTTGGTGTAGGCCAATCCTGAATGCAGGATATCTTACTCATGTCCATCTCGATTCCTGTTTTGGATATGATGTAGCCTAGAAACAGTACCTCTTCTTTATGAAACAAGCATTTTTTCAGTTTCACATAAAGGTTGTGTGCAAGCAATCTCGATAATACTAGTCTTACATGTCTTATGTGTTCAGACAGGGATCGTGAATATATAAGTATATCGTCCAGATATACCACAACACAGACATCTAGTAAGTCTCTGAAAATATCGTTTATAAATCGTTGAAAAACTGCAGGGGCGTTGCATAGCCCGAATGGCATTACAAGATATTCGAACAATCCGTATCTGGTTCTGAATGCAGTCTTCCACTTGTGTCCATCACGGATTCAAATGAGATTGTATGCTCCTTTCAGGTCCAATTTTGAAAAATAGGTAGCTCCACGCACCTGCTCAATGAGCTCAGGGATAAGCGGTAGAGGATAGCGATCTTTTATTGTAATAGCATTCAATTGCCTATAGTCGATGATAGGCCTGAGACTTGAGTCCTTATTGCGGACAAAAAAGAGTCCTGCTGCTGTGGAAGAAGTGGAAGGTCTAATAAAACCTTTTTCCAAATTCTCATCCAAATAGTCTTTGAGATGGGAAAGTTCATCCTGTGAAAGAGGATAAACATGACCGAACGGCAATTTGCTATTTAGGAGTAGATCAATGCTACAATCATAGTCTCGATGGGGAGGTAGTGCTTGAGCATTTTTCTCAAGAAAAACCTCAGAGAGATCCTGATAACATAGTGGTGCAATCTCATCTGTCACCACAGACAGACGGGAGGTTACACGTACCCTCGCAATAGCAAGAGAGGAAGGTCAGGGTCCGTTCCTTCCAATCTATGGTTGGTTGATGTGTGTGCAACCAGGGAAGTCCCAAAACAATGGGAAAGTGGGGTGAAGGTATTAGATCGAAGGTAGTGGTCTCCATATGAGACCCGTTAGTAGTGACTAGGAGTGCCTGTGTCTGATCAGTGATCGGACCAGAGGATAAAGGAACACCGTTAATAAGACTCACTGAGACAGGTTTAAGTTTAGAAATAATAGGAACTTTATTTAAAGCAGCAAAACGTATGTCAATATAATTTCCACAAGATCCTGTGTCAATCATGGCCTTAGTAGTAATCCTGTTCTGGTCCCACTGTAATGTTAAGCAAACAGAAAGGTAAGGGTTAGTGATTGAAGTTGTCAATCCCCCTAGGAGGACATGTGAACACTCAACCTTCTTTTTGTAGACTAGGGGACAGACGTTTATCTTGTGATCCGGGGATGCACAGTACAAGCAGAGATTACCAGATCGTCTTCTGGCTCTTTCCATAGTTGATAGAGGTGGGCGTATGGTTCCTACCTCCATAGGAACGGGGTCAACGGCCGAAATCCGAGAAGAACTGGATAATGGCATTCCCATTTTCTCAGCCTTTCTTTCTCGTAGTCTTCTATCTATGGTGATACTGAGTTGTATCAATGCATCCAGGATTTTTGGCAGATCCGCTCGGGCGAGCTGGTCTTTAACGGCCTCTGATAGGCCAAGCCTAAATTGGGTTTTCAGAGATGCATCATTCCATTCTGAATCAAGGGTCCATCTCTTGAATTCTGCGACAAAGTCTTAAATCTTAATTGAAGATCGGCAGTACTCTGCCTATTGGGATCATCATATAGGCTAGTGAGTTCTGCTAGGAACAAGGCATAGGAGTTGAGAAGCTGATCGCTTTTCTCAAAAAGAGAGTCTGCCCAGGCCCGAGGATCGCCTGTTAGGTAAGAAATAATAGTACAAACCTTAATGTGATCAGTAAGGTAGGTACGGGGTTTTAGCAAGAAAAGTAACTCACATGCGTTTTTAAATTCGCGAATTTTTTTGCGATCGCCTGTAAATACCAAAGGAGGATTTATTTTGGGTTCAGGGGACTGAGCAGTGGTAAGTTGTGTCAGTCTAATTACCTGCTGTGACAGAGCCTGATTGTCTTCTTTTAATTCAGCAAGTGCGTGTATTAACGCAGTTACTTGCTGTTTTAATTGTGTCATCTGAGTGGTTATTTCTGCTGAATCCATTTGTGGTTCGTTCAATCTGTAACGCTCCTGCGTTTTATGTATGATGTGGATTTTCAGCTGCAGAAATATTCCACTTCAGTAGTCATGTAGAGAAACGCTGAGACACCAATCCCAACTCCCAATGACTCATCATGTGTGGATGATCTCAATTCAGCAAGTAAATACACACACTCAATAAGATGTTTCCTAGAGTGACTTATGTATATAGTAACACAGTGATGATAGGCTGAAGAGACAGGTTGGGTAGAGATGGTAGATGACAGACACTTGAAAGGAAATGTTCTTGAAAGTAAGATAGTAGCAGATGGGATGCAGATAGGTTTAGCAATCATGTATGGTAGCAGATGACAGAGTAGCAGGTGGACATACAAGAGAGATCAACCCAGTGCAAGAACAGGTGGTAGTAGGCTCAAGAGCTAGCAATCTTAGATAATGCAGATGTAGTAATAGTCCTTAGTATGCAGAGCTAGATAGTGTAAGCTTTAGTATGAAGGTTATAGAGGATTCCCCTGTGGGGTACTTATCACTAATAGCAATGTAGCAGAGGAGAGGTTCGGCAAGAGCGGATGATCCGGTAGCGGGATACAGGGATCAGCGCAGCGTGGTTCCGACAGCGAGGTATGCTTGCAAGCATGAGAGCTTCAAGACAGGTTAGCATCAAGGCACAAAGCAGTTTGAACGAACACATGTGAGTGAGAGCCGGCGATCTAAATAGCCATCCAGTCCGGCGCTCAGTGATGACAGCATCAGTATTAAAGGTGTATGCGCACCTTACCAAAAGAGAATGGTGGGGCGCATACACTTATGAAAGAGTAATTAGGGTACCCAAAGGTACCAGAACATTACAGAGAGAGACTAGGGGACTAGCTGCTAACGGAACGGCGTTCCTGCTGTAGAAACAGTACAGGAACGCCGTTCCCATGCGTTCCCGCAAGAGTCAAGCCTTGGATTTTGGCAAATATACAGTTTCGTAATGTTTACTGTAGGTTTCTGCTAGCCCCACAGATAAACACTAAAGGAAACTGTAATGACACCCCGGGTATGAAAGGGGTTACAGTCGTTTAGGACATTTCATTCCCAAACACAAAAGCAGCGACCGGACACTCCACTCAGCCGAACAAGAAACCCATAGGATTAACCCACCCCCCCAAGTACGAGACGAGGCTCGGTATTGAGGGTCAAGCAGGAATTAGACTGTTTATTGAAAAGGAATATACGCTTTATATACACGTTAGAAGTAATGCAGTCACTACATGAACAATGACCCAAATCCAGCCCCCAACATCACACAATGGTTACATAACGAGCCCCTAATACACATTACTCTGATTGTCAATACATCCCTTAGCAGACAACAGGTGAGTTCATTAGCACACTTAACAATAGGTGAATGGAAAGCCACCTCAGACAAGAATATCACAATTTACTTATTCAGACAAAAGCAACATCGTTGAGCAATAGACAGTCAGTCTCCACATTGAACTTCCTGGAATGCCCATATTAGGAGTTGTACTTCCTGGCAGGGCCGGCGCTATCTATAGGTAAGGTAGGTTCCGGCCTAGAGCGCACTTCAGTCGGGGGTGCTCAGTGGCGTTATGGGGGTGAGGGCAGCGGGCATAGCTCCCAACCGCCCAGCTGTTCCATCACTTGGCTCCATCTAATTTCCTGACGGGGACACGCTGGCTGTACACTTCTCCCTGCAGCTCCCTGTCAGCGCTGATGACTCTGCCTCCCCCCACTGGCACTCTGTGGTCCAGCCCAGGGCAGACTGACCAATCGGATGCTGCCCTGGACAAGCATCCAGGGCAGAATGACCAATCGGATGCTGCCCTGGACAAGTATCCAGGGCAGACTGACCAATCGGATGCTGCCCTGGACAAGCATCCAGGGCAGACTGGCCAATCGGATGCTGCCCTGGAAAAGCATTGAGTCAGGTGGCAGCAGGTGCTGGGTGCGGGGAGTGGGACAGCACCCGGCTCCAGGAGGCAGCGGCGGCGGGGAGGAAGAGCTGCGAGGGCGGGACCTCTCAGGCCCGATGGACATGCTGCCGGGGGCCGAAGAACGAGGATGGGTGGGAAGTGCAGGCAGCCAGGGACAGCTGCATCTGCCTGCAAACGGATCCCCTGAAAGAAGCAGCTCCATGACCTGTCCTCACCCAGCTACGAGAATGGGACCTGCCCACTGCTGGTATGGAAGGTACTGTACTGCCTGTGTCACATACACCTTCCCACAGACAGGGGCTGCAGACAGTGCAGGGGTCTCTCTCACTTCCCTCCTCTCCATCCACCCCCCCTCCTCCTCTCTATCCACCCCTCTTCTCCTCCCCCCCTCCTTTCCATCCACCCCTCCTCTCCTCCCCTTTCCATCCACCCCTCCTCTCCCCCCCTCCTCTCCCCCCCTCCTCTCCATCCACCCCCTCTCCCCCTCCTCTCCATACACCCCCTCCTCTCTATCCACCCTCTTCTCCTCTACCCTCCTTTCCACCCACCCCTCCTCTCCCCCCCTCCTCTCCATCCACCCCTCCTCTCCTCCCCCCTTCTCTCCATCCACCCCCCTCTCCCCCTCCTCTCCATCCACCCCTTCCCTCTCCTCTCCTCTCCATCCTCCCCCCTCCTCATCCTCTCCTCTCCATCCTCCTCCCTCCTCTCCATCCACCCCTCTTCTCCCGCCTCCTTTCCATCCACCCCTCCTCTCCTCCCCCCCTACTCCCCCCTCCCTCCTCTCCATCCACCTCCTCTCCTCTCCATCCACCCCCCTCCTCTCCATCCTCCCCCCTCCTTTGAATCCACCCCCTCTCCTCCCCCCTCCTTTACATCCACCCCTACCCCCCTCTCCATCCATCCCCTCTCCCCCCTCCTCTCCATATACCCCCTCCTCTCCTTCTCTTTACCTCTTCTCTCCCCATTCTCTCCTCCCCTTTCCATCCACCCCCCTCTCCTCCCCCCTTCCTCTCCATACATCTCCTCCTCTCCACCCCCCTCCCCTCCTCTCCTTCTGTCCACCTCTTCTCCCCCCCTCTCCATCCAGACCCCTCTCCTCCCCCTCTTCCTCTCCACCCCTCCCCTTCTCCCCCCTCCTCTCCATCCACCCCCTCCTTCCCTCCTCTCCTCCCCTCCCCTCCCCTCTTCCTCTCCACACACCCCCTCCTCTCCACTTCTTCTCTCCCCCCTCTCCTCCCCCCTCCTATCCATCCACCCCTCCTCTCCTCCCCCTTCCTTTCCATACACCCCCTCCTCTCCTTCCTCTCCTCCCCTCCTTCCTCTCCATACACCTCCACCCCCCTCTCCTCCCCCTTCCTCTCCATACACCCCCTCCTCTCCACCCCCTCTCTCCTTCTACTCCCCATCCCCCTCTCCTCTCTCCCCCTCCTCAGTACCTAGTGCACACCCCTTAACCCTGCACGCAGTACATAGCACACCCCTCAACCCTGCACTCAGTACCTAGCGCACCCCACAACCCTGCACTATCTAAAAAGCGCACCCCTCAACCCTGCAATTAGTACGAACAGCACCCTGCAATCCTGCATGCAGTACATAGTGCATCCCTCAACCTTGCATGCAGTTCGTAGTGCACCCTGCAATTCTGCACTCTTTATATAGTGCACCCCGCAACCCTGCACTCCCCTACATTCTGTGCATTACACACTCCTGACCCCTGCCACCTACACCGTATACATGGGCAGAGAAAAGGGGGTGCAGTCAGGGGCAGAGCCAAGGGGGGGGGCTAGGGGGCGGCAAAATTAGATTTCGCCTAGGGTGTCAAAAATCCTTGCACCGGCCCTGCTTCCTGGTCATGGACCTCACAATGTACAGGGAATAAAATCTTCATATTTCAAGAGAGACATCATTCCTTAATATCACTGTCCCATTTGGAGCCATCCAAACCATATCCCCAGTGCCCCCCAGTTTCCTGGTCACCCCGCGCCCAAAGTGACTACCGTCACAGAAACTATTATAATAGGGGTAGGGTCCAGATGTAGAGCTAGCTAGCATGGAACAAGTTTCAGCAGGTAATATGGGGGGTATTAGCGGTAGGGTGATTCTAATACCAAAACCCAAGGTAAGTAAGTTGGCAAATCCAAATTGCAGCCTCATAACAACTAACAAGGAAATAGTATGCGACAAGACAAAATTAAGAGGCTTGTATACCAATGACAGAAGTCTGGCTAACAAGATGGGAGAACTGGAGCTGCTAATGAAAGAGGAGGATTTTGATTTTGTGGGGATTTTAGAAAAACTCCCATTGTCTATGGCTCGCCATTTCCTAACTGTATTGCAGGATAATTTCATGGGTCAGTTGGTAAATGCACCAACAAGAGATAACGCATTATTAGGCCTACTGATTACTAACAATACAGACCTGATCACGGATGTGGAATTACAAGAAAACAGCGACCACAGGCCATTTAGTTTCAGTGTAAATCACAGAAATAAGAAGCACAAGGGTAATACAAGGACACTGCATTTCAAAAGAGCCAACTTCCCTAAACTGTGCTCTTTGCTAGATGATATTAAATGGAGTAAAATCCTAGGAACAATGGGAGTGCTTTATTAGCATACTAAATAAAGGTATTGGCCAGTGCATTCCAACAGGAAATAAGTTTAAAATAACTAAAATGAATCCTGGGTGGCTAAAATCGAACGTAAAAATGCATATGAAAGCAAAAGAAAAGGCCTTTAAAAAATACAAGGCTGAGGGATCATTGTCAGCATTTCAACAATACAAAGAATACAATAAGAAATGTAAGAGTACAATCAGGGCAGCTAAAATAGACAAAGGCACATAGCAGAGGAGAGTAAAAACAAAAAAAAGAAAAAAAAAAAAACAAGAAATGCTTTAAATATATAAACAGTAAGAAAGTTAGGCCAGAACATATTGGCCCCATAAAGGATGATGAAGGGAATTTAGTTACAAAAGACAAAGAGAAGGCAAAGGTTTTAAATGCATTCTTCTCAATTCTCACAAAGGAAACAGCTGGATATACTGTAGTACCCAAGATTGTAATGTTAATAAAACATCACAGAATCCACCCTCGTGGACAACAGAAGACAGTATCAGAAACAGACTTAAAAAAATTAATATAAATAAGTCATCACGTCTTCCCCAAGGGTTCTTAAGAAACTCAGCCAAGTGATAGCTAGACCATTGTTCCTAATTTTTATGGACAGTTTACTGACTGGAATGGTACCAGCTGATTGGAGAAAAGCCAATGTGGTACCAATATTTAAAAAAGGGCAGAGATATATCCCTGGAAACTACAGACCAGTCAGCCTAACATTGATAGTATGTAAGCTAATGGAGGGGATGATAAGGGAATATATCCAAGATTTTAGTAATAAAAATGGTATTATTAGTGTTAATTAGCATTCATTCATAAAGAATCATTCTTGCCAGACCAATCTATTAATGTTCTATGAAGAAATGAGCTGCCATATAAATAAAGAAAGGCCTGTGGATGTGGTGTACATCGATTTTGCAAAGGCTTTTGATACAGTTCCCTACAAACATTTACTTTACAAACTGAGGTCTGTCGCCATTGACCAAAGGGTGAGTACCGGTAGGATTGAAAATAGACTTGGGACAAAAACCTGTATGTTGAATAGGGGGAGAGGAAGGAAGATGTTGGGTAAGAAGAAGAAAGTAATATTCCTTATCTTCTGTACAAGTTCACCACGTGAGCTTTAGTGGAATCGTTAAGTGATATGGTGTCTACTGATTGTTTCTGATCTGGGTCCAAGTCATCATGAATATTATTTTTTTTTATTTTTAAGAGTTCAGATGTTGTAATACAAAAGTCAGTCCCCAACTGAGCAAAGATAGTATAACTGGTGTGGCAGTGATCAGGGACACTGTAACTGGTGTGCCGATGATTAGGGACAATATGACTGGTATGGTGATGATTAGAGACACTGGGCCGGATTTAAAGAAACTGCAGCTTCAAACATCTATGACGTGTTTCAGTTTCGCCGCGTTCAAATCAATTAACTGGCGCTGCGGCGAATTGGCGAGTAAAACAGCAATAATGAATTCCGCCGTCAGCGGGATTCACTTACGATCGCGGCTTCGCCAATTCGCAAACTTATGTCTTCGTGCTTATAGCAGTTTCACATAGTGATGTGGGGTAGTGGATTAGTGCACACATCACATGTCTGTAATTCATCTCCCTCTGCTGTAGGTTCGAGGCTTACCATCTCCACCTACTTTTTTTATTTTCTTTTTTTGTTTATATTGCTAAAATGTAACGGATTACATCATATATATTGCTAAATAATGTTACACTCAGAAGCGCTTGCAAGCTTACACCATTTTAAGTGTTTTTTTGATCTTGTCTGTGTGTCGAATCGATCTTATGAAGGAAAGTACCAAAGGCAAGTGACCAAACCCCTACCCTACTTCAGGGCAAGATGAAACCTCACAATTTTACCATGGTCTTCTTCCCACATTCCATACAATGTTTAGTTCTTTAGCTATATGTGCTTTTTAGCCTTAACACACTCCTTTTTTTCCACCATACAGCTTTATTCTGCACAATAGCTAAGTGCTTTGCAACTTCACTGCAGTTCACAACGTCATGGGTTCAAATCACATCACTACACTTGGGATCTCTTTTCACTCTCATTTTTTTAAACAGTTTTTTTAAACTATCTTGAATTTGGGGGGGGAGGGGGGTGTCCTACCCAAATTTCAAGCACATCAATGGAAACAACACAATTTTGATTTTATGAGTGTGGTCCTAGTTTTATCGAGATGCAATTCTTTACATATTTACCATGGTTCTTACAATTTCTTGACCAATAAACATAGGTGTCTGATATTGGACTCTCTCCATATTTCAACAACACAGACCCTCATAGTCCAACACTACATTTGCCTCACACCTCAACACAACACTGTCACATCCCTACTCTACATTACAACCCCTCACATCACCAGTACAAGCAGCATGCAAAGTGCAAAACTCCGGCCTTGGCAGCTTAATGGGCCATACACTAACAATTTGTCTAGACTTTTTCCTGTAGACTTAACCAAACCATATAATATAAGCTCAAACCTCAACACTTTCAATTTGGATGCAATCAGGCAGGCCCTTGCACTACATAGAAAATGTCAATCGGAAGGATAAAGTCTTCTCTAAATCTTACAGTGTGGATGGCCCTTTTGTCTGTAGGCACCCACACAAAACAAAAAAACACATGTTCAATTCTAATGTATTTATTTATTTGAGAATGACAGCAGAAGGAGGGATGCAGCAAAATAATATTGTCACTCTCCAGTCCGTGTGCCTTTACAGCGCCAGACCACGATCTTTGCTCCATGGCTACGGGATTCTGATGTCTTCCACAACTTCCGGCAGAGTTCAGAATCCATTCTGCACCTCTACCAGCTCATAGGGGACAGGCATGGCAAGGTTGCTGGGCAGCTTCCAAGCCACTTTCGAAGTTCCAGGGTGTTCATGTTGGTCATTGGCCATGTGCCTTACCAAATATCCACTGACCACAAAAGAAAATGAGTGGAGTCCATCAAGGTGGGTTTCTACCACCTACACCCGCAAGCAGTACCACTCCTGGAAAAATAAAACAAAGGATAAGACATTTCATAATGAAAATCACATCTTAATGCCTGTTTGCTTCATTCTGAACTTCATTTAATTTCGACATCACGAGTGAAATAACACATTTTATGCCAACTTACACAAACCAGAAATCATTAATGTAAACATTTGAATACACACCTGTGACGCCAGACAGCCCATCACCACTGGCTTCCCATGGTACGTGCCATGATTCCAAGATGTTGATGTTCTGGAAAATTACAACACCATAAGATACCAAGCAGCCGTTCATGTTATCAATAACTACACAGGTGGCATAGACACAAATAAACACCTGCCAGCTCTTCTCAGCCCTTTACACTATTCACAATACCAACATGTTTATGGTTAGAGGTGCATGTTTTTGCTCAAGTAACACAATTTTACCAATGTTGACTACACTTTATCTACAATGGCAAGTGTCATTGGCAGATGATAATCACCCTCTGTCTCCCTGTGAGTGGCACCTCTGCTAACTAGCTAATTAATACACATGCCCTATCTTGACCGGTTACAGTACTTACATGTAAAGTGGCTAGCAACCAGGGTATTCCGGGTGGCCATACCGGCAGCGGTGCTCCGCCGCCTGGGGGCCGCCGGCTGACGGACCTCTGGCTCCCTCTCCTCCGTCAGCTCCCAAGAATCATCCCGGGCAACGCACATGTTGTGCAACACGCAGCACGCCAGGATGATCTTGGAAGCCTTTGTAGGAGAGTACAGGAGTTCACCCCCAGGCCGGGCCAAGCAGAGAAACCGGGACTTGAGAAGACCTATGGTCAACTCAATGATACTCCGGCTTCTCCGCAAGGCCCTGTTGTAATTCCTCTCTGCTGGGCCCTGGGGGTACCTGATTGGAGCCATCAGCCACGTCAGCTGCGGGTAACCAGCATCCCCTGAAAAATAAGAAAAATCTACATTAGTTATTCATATCATGTGACTTTAGATGACTCCTCAAAATGGGAGACAATTAGGCATTTTACTAAACAACCTGCTCGTCTGTTTGCAAAAAATCATATGAAACATCTCAACTCTGTCTAACTGCCTAAATCACTAATACAAATGGGAAAAAGGACACACAAAGTGGTGGGTTTCTCTTGCAAGTTACAACTTGGCCCCTATTTTGTTCCTATTACATTAGCCTAGGTCTTACTTCTGGAATATATCTGCAACTAGAGTGAGGAAACCAATATTGACTCACTTATGCAAAGTACTTTGGGGATATGGCAATACCATTGGAATCATTTGTAGGTTTTCTTTGGGTGGCTAGAGGACACAATTTACACATTGGTTAACCACCTTCATTGGACTCAAAGACAACTTTGCAAATCTTTCTTTTGTGAGCTGCTAAGCTGCTGATCTGGTTGTGTGTGAACAGCCTGACAACTCCTAACACATCCATTTTAGGTAGGCTTTGCTTAAATCAGGGTGTACACCGATGTAGCTTATTCCTATGTCTATGTAATCTTACAGTTTATGTTGTTAAGACAAAATACTTTACCAATAAGCCACCCTTCGGGCATTTGTCCACTTTCAAACACATCGTACAGAGTACTTGTTCTTAACATACTGGAATCATGGCACGACCCTGGGTGACCAGTGTTGACACTCATGATGCGCTGTTTGGCGTCACACACTAATTGGACGTTCACGGAGTGGTACTGCTTGCGGTTCCGGTATTCACTTTCGTGGCTCCTTGGGGGCCTAATGGCTATGTGGGTGCCATCGATTGCCCCTAGGATTTGCGGCATGTGTGCCCGCCGGTAGAAACCCAACTTGACTTCATTCCACTCATTTTCATTCTGTGGCCAGTGGATAAAATTGGGCACTATATCCACTATGGCATTAATGACCAACATGAACACCCTTGAAACTGTGGGCTGGCTAATGCCCATGATACTTCCCGAAGTGGCTTGGAAGCTGCCACGCCCTAAAATATACAAAGTGGCCAGCAATCTGGCCATGCCGGGCACCGCATGGCCGCGCTGTGTGTCCGGGTCAATTTTCTCTGCTATGAGCTGGTAGAGGTGTAGAATAGTTCCTCGCTCGAGCCGGAACTTCCTCCTGACATCAGAATCCCGCAGCTTGTCCAAATAGATCCTTGGAGCAAAAATGCGTGGCTGGCGAGGTAAGGGCACACGGACTGGAGGTGCTGCTGCTGGAGGTGCTGCTGCTGCTGCTGCAGCTTCCCCACCTTCTGCTGCCTCCTGTGCCAGGGCCTCCTCAAACAAGGCACCGATAAATGCCAGCATTGCACCATCTAATGCGTCTGGGATATCGTCCTCCATTTTGAACGCGCAAATTCGCGAATGCGCAGATATATATAGAAACGGCCGCTAATTATCACACCTGTGAGCCAGCTATAAAAGGAGCACATGGCCAATATGGCTGCTGGATGTTATAGATCGATGTTTCTTATGTGCTAGCAAGACCCTGTGACCCACAACCTACATTATCTGGAGGTAAGACAATTGTATCTCTCTCTCCCAAAAAAAAGGAAGGAGAGAATTTGTACTTATCTTGGGTGTGCTTAAGTTGTCTATGGTGAATCCCCTCCAACCCACAATAGCTTGGGAACCCCTCAAGTGTCTTTTAATCATTGGCAGTTGGCCCCATGTGCATGTGGTTTGGACATGTGTTTTCTCATGTTTGTTAAAGGTGTGCAGTCTAGATTTGGCATCTAAACCTGCCCCCTTACCTTCCCAGCTTCCAAAGACACCATTTTTGCTTTCCTGATAACTGTAATTTATTATGTGCACGTATGTAGGTCATGCGATTTCTCATGTATGTTTAATGTTTGCAGCCTCCTTTTGCCTATAAAGGATTACACCACCCCCCCTCCACCAAGTCTGTTTGTGCCATTAGGTAAGTGTTTGGAGGGCCTTGTGTGATTTGTACCCATATGCGTTTTCTTATGTGTTTTTTTTTTCCATTTCTTTGCAGCCTCTTCTGCTCTTTGCCACCACCACCACCACCACCACCACCACTGTGTTTGTGCCATTAGGTAAGTGTTTGGAGGGCCTTGTGTGATTTGTACCCATATGCATTTTCTTATGTGTTTTTTTGTTCCATTTCTTTGCAACCTCTTCTGCTTTTTTTGCCACCACCACCACCACCGTGTTTGTGCCATTAGGTAAGTGTTTGGAGGGCCTCGTGTGATTTGTACCCATATGCGATTTCTTATGTGTTTTTTTTTTCCATTTCTTTGCAGCCTCTTCTGCTCTTTAACACCACCACCACCACCACCACCACCACTGTGTTTGTGCCATTAGGTAAGTGTTTGGAGGGCCTTGTGTGATTTGTACCCATATGCGATTTCTTATGTGTTTTTTTTTTCCATTTCTTTGCAGCCTCTTCTGCTCTTTGCCACCACCACCACCACCACCACTGTGTTTGTGCCATTAGGTAAGTGTTTGGAGGGCCTTGTGTGATTTGTACTCATATGCGATTTCTTATGTGTTTTTTTTTTCCATTTCTTTGCAGCCTCTTCTGCTCTTTGCCACCACCACCACCACTGTGTTTGTGCCATTAGGTAAGTGTTTGGAGGGCCTTGTGTGATTTGTACCCATATGCGTTTTCTTATGTGTTTTTTTGTTCCATTTCTTTGCAACCTCTTCTGCTTTTTTTGCCACCACCACCACCACCGTGTTTGTGCCATTAGGTAAGTGTTTGGAGGGCCTCGTGTGATTTGTACCCATATGCGATCTCTTATGTGTTTTTTTTTTCCTTTTCTTTGCAGCCTCTTCTGCTCTTTGCCCACTACTACCACCACCACCACCACCAAGTCTGTTTGTGCCATTAGGTAAGTGTGTTCTGTAACTGTTCACTAATTATACTGTATATGAAGAGCAATCTGCAAATCCTGTTTTTTCTGTTTTCTCTTTTGTCATTTCAGATTTAGGAGTTTGGGGCTCTTTGCTGCTGCTGGACAGCCAGATTCTCTGCCCACCTCGTGCTCCCATGGCCCCACCCACTGGAAGGATGAGAAGGGGCAGGGTGGCCAGGGTGGCCAGGGTGGCCAGGGGGGGCAGGGGGGGCAGGGGGGGCAGGGTGGGCAGATCGTCTGGCTCTGGTGTGAGGGAGGCTCCAGCTGTATCCATGAGGGAGTCCACCATCCCCATCCCGGAGGAGGAAGCCGGGGGAGGTGGTAACACACCAAGTGGACAAGCTGGCTCTTCTGACAGTAGTCCTGGAGCGGGTCCGTCCACCAGAGTCAGCTTGTCCACATTATCCCGGCTTCCCCGTTTCACCCACAATCAGTGCTGTGCCCTGGTCCACGCCTATATGGCCAGATATCAGGCGATACATGGGACCAGGGCCGCGTCTTACTCAGTAACAGAGAAGAACAGATTGTGGGATGAAATCCGGGATGCTGTAAATGCACTGGGTGAAGCACCTCGCCACCGTGACAGTGTGCGGAAGAAGGTCAACGACATCTGTGGGTCCGTTCGGAAGAAGCTAATTGCATGGGCTGCGGAGGGTCTTTATGACCGACAAGGTCGGCTGGATGAACGTGCACGAAGTTCTCTCTGGGATTATCAATTACCTTTCTTGAACATCATAGGACCTGATACCATCTTTACCAGAGAGGACTTAGATTCGGATGCTTTGCACCGAGGTAGGATATTATCTTGGATGTCAATTGTGTGAGTTGTTATCCTATGTGTGACATTAATAGAATTTGATACTTGCCCTTCCAATTGTCCTTTTTTTGTTTTCCCCAACCTGCAATTTGTTCATCTGTAGCACGGATCTCAGCCCCTCCACAGCCCATGCAGCTTGGCGAACCAGACGGACTCACAGGTGTTGACATCAGTGCTGACCCTCCTCCTGGTAGGTCCAATATCATACAGTGCCAAACAATGTAGATCTTTTTTTTTTCCAAGATAGCTCATATTGCTATGTCCTTTACAGAAGATCCGCAGCAGGGAACACACCCAGTGCAGCTAGGCCTGGAGGAAGGTGTTGGTATGTCTAGTCAAATAATGTTTTTTGGAATCTTATTAACCCCATTAACACACATGTTTTTTCTTATGAAAGAGTGTTGCCTTTTAGATGTTTACCCTGCAAAACACAGTTGACAGCATTAATGGGTGCCGTCATTAGTAGGCAGACCAAGCCTTCTTAACCTTTGGGAGGGTTTAGCAAGTGTCCTATGAGCCCAGGAAAGCACTTTTGAATGTTTGGCCTCAATGCTTCATTCATGAAGCTAGGAGGGCAATCTGGCCATAATCATTACTGACTAAGGTTATGTACTAAACATGTTTTTTTTTTTTTTTTTTTAAAAGAACATCAGGCCCCTCTTGACGTTGCAGCTGGAGTTGGATCAGGAGCTGGCGACGATTCTGCATCCAGTGCTGTGGTATGTGATATAAGGGAACAAGGTGCACATGTAACATTTCAATGGTAGCATTGATTTTGGACTAGATGTGGCTTACATTGTGTGTGTTAAATTAGTGCTATGACATTCTGACGATGCACCAGCACAACAAGAGTTCTATCTTGAACATCAGGGAATTATGTTATAATTTGGTGTGCCACTAATGTTCCAAAAACATCCAGGATCTTTAAAGTCCGGCCCGTCTTTGATTTTCCAGGTCCAAATTCATGGGTATCGTTTGGTTGGGTTGTCCTCTAGCCGATTGATGGCAAGATTTTAGACAACATACGTAGATGTATAAAGTCATTGGTGTAGTAACAGATTTACCAAAAGCATAAACAACCTACCACACCAGGGTTAATTGGGAACACCTTCATGTTGAATCTTTTTTGCCTTTGTCATATTAGTCCTACCAATATAATATGTACCCATTATCAGAAGTGTTGCTAGCTTGGATAATCTTACAATGAACAAGTACTCATTAGAAGCACATCAAACTTTTCAACGTTCTGCTTGGGGTGTTAAGTTGTCAAACTAATCTGAAATATTTAGTCATGATGTTTGATAATGATTTGGTCTATTTCTTCTGCTTTCAGGTAGCCTTAGATGCAGAGGGATTGTCACCTACCCAACTTCGTCCATCTATGCTGGATGTAGCCGAGAGGCTGCTTGATGAGTATCAGGTCCAAAATGAGTTAAGGAGGCGTACTCAGCAATCTACTGAGGCAGTACGTCTGCTCGGGCTCATACAGGAATCTGTAGCAACAATGGTACAGGTTCACCAGGATATGTTACAGGTTCAACAGGATATGCGTAACAGCTTGGTAAGTTTAGCGGACCAGCATCAACGGGATCGGCAAAGTGTTGACACTCAGGTGCTGGCCACACGCCAATGCCTGTTTGGATCTGAAGATGCCCCATTGGCAGAGCCCTCCCAAACATCTCACTCACCTGCCACTGCAGGTTGTGGTAGTGGGAGGGTAATGCCAGTGTTGGCCACTTGTCAGGCAGCTGGGGATGGGACAATTCCTCCTGTAGCCACTCCTAGCACTTCACACTCCGTTCGGACTCCCACACCCCTCAATGAGCAATCCTCCTGCACAATCTCAATGCGCACTGGTTCCACAGTACCCCTTCCACCTGACTACATTCCCTCCACACCTTTATCACTTCACTCCTCCCCAGGCCGTTCTTCTTTTTTGTCACCAATGCGACATGTCGTTTGCCCCCGCACCGTGGACCACAACAACCAATCAACCACCACTCCCCACACATCTTCACAACCCTTGCACCACCAGCAGCATCAAATAGCCTTGGAGCAGCAACGATCCCATCTCATGGTAATGGCACACGTTACCCAAATTTTTAGGCTGAGCACAGAGCAGATGGGACTATTGGCACAAGATCTTCAGTCTGGGACATTTCCAGGGTTCAACACCCTGCATCAGCAGCAGCCTCAGACACAAGATCTGATCCTAATGGGCCACTTTACCAGAACTCTAAGGCTAATCCCAGAGCAGATGGGACTATTGGCCCACCATTTGATGGCAGGAACCTTTCCATTGCTCACCACACTGCTTCAGTCACCACCACCACCACCAACTTAATTTCTTTTTTTTTTTTTTTTTTTTGGTTTTGTTAATGATTGTTACATTGGCCAATTTGTGGGGCCATTTTTTTTTTAAATTTGAGGGTGGCACAATATGATTTATTATAGTGCTTTTTTTGGGGATGAAATAAAATTTTATGCAAAATGATTAGTTTGTGTTTGCTCTTTGGTTTTTTAGGAGTGTTGGTGGCCAAGTAATGGCCCTGGTTAATGTAGGCATTTATACACACGTGCTTCTCGATCTCCAAACATATGATTTCATGTAAATTTAGATAACTCAATGTTCACATAACGACCCAAGAAAAGGTCTCCCTTCAAATGTAGCTTCAAAACAAGTCTCAAGGCTAACATAAACCAAAGCCAACATACTAACAATTACAGACCACACCACTCAACTAAACAAATACAACACAAAAGACATTCGATGTGTACACCAAAAAGAAAACTTGGGTAATAAAATAAATGTTTTAATAACACATGTGGGTGTCTACCAACTGTAGCGTACAAAAAATATATTACAATATATAATAGAATGAACTAAATTGCCAATGTAACATTTGTGTTGCAAAGAGCAACATACTTAAATTTAATTTAGATAAACATTTTAAACATTTTTTATGTTTTGACATCATTTTTTGTAAGGTTTTCACAAAAACAATTCTTTTTTGTAAACATTTGTGGTTTTGTCGTTTGCCCTAAAAACAACAAGGCTTTTTTGTAAACATTTGTGGTTTTGTCGTTTGCCCTAAAAACAACAAGGCTTTTTTGTAAACATTTGTGGTTTTGTCGTTTGCCCTAAAAACAACAAGGCTTTTTTGTAAACATTTTTGGTTTTTTCCGTTGCCAAAAACAACAAGGCTTTTTTGTAAACATTTTTGGTTTAGTTTGTTACCAAAAACAACAAGGCTTTTTTGTAAACATTTTTGGTTTAGTTTGTTACCAAAAACAACAAGGCTTTTTTGTAAACATTTTTGGTTTTTTCCGTTGCCAAAAACAACAAGGCTTTTTTGTAAACATTTTTGGTTTAGTTTGTTACCAAAAACAACAAGGCTTTTTTGTAAACATTTTTGGTTTTTTCCGTTGCCAAAAACAACAAGGCTTTTTTGTAAACATTTTTGGTTTAGTTTGTTACCAAAAACAACAAGGCTTTTTTGTAAACATTTTTTTTTTTTGGTTGCCAAAAACAAGGCTTTTTTTGTTTTTTTTGTTTTTTTGGGTCCCAAAAAATGGGTTTTTTTTAATTTTTCTATTTTTTTTGGTTGCCAAAAACAAGGCTTTTTTTGTTTTTTTTGTTTTTTTGGGTCCCAAAAAATGGTTTTTTTTTTAATTTTTCTATTTTTTTTGGTTGCCAAAAACAAGGCTTTTTTTGTTTTTTTTGTTTTTTTGGGTCCCAAAAAATGGGGTTTTTTTTAATTTTTCTATTTTTTTTGGTTGCCAAAAACAAGGCTTTTTTTGTTTTTTTTGTTTTTTTGGGTCCCAAAAAATGGTTTTTTTTTTAATTTTTCTATTTTTTTTGGTTGCCAAAAACAAGGCTTTTTTTGTTTTTTTTGTTTTTTTGGGTCCCAAAAAATGGGTTTTTTTTTAATTTTTCTATTTTTTTTGGTTGCCAAAAACAAGGCTTTTTTTGTTTTTTTTTGTTTTTTTGGGTCCCAAAAAAAAGGGGTTTTTTTTAAACTTTTTTTGATTTTTTTGTTAGATTTTTGTTTATAATGGGCAACAATTACAAATGTGACATTTCTTTGTGTTGCAACGTGCAACATAAGTAAACAAACAAAAAAAAAAAAACTAGGATCTTTTTAAAGGTGTGACATTCCTAACGAATGGCTCCTTAGGGTCTGGATCCACGCCACAAAGGTGTTCCAAATAGAGAATTCGGTCTCCGCACCACCTCATATAATCCAGGAGGACCTCGTAGGTGAGGTGGGTGTGCCCTGGGTAGAAAAAAACATGACAATTAGTTTTAGGCAAAATGATCCAAACAAGGATTGTAATTAATGTGCCTCAACAAATATGCTTAGGAGTCTATTGGTTGGCTTTTATCAACACTCTGAAGCAAATATGCTAAATTGCTGTTGTAAACCTTAAACTCAAACTTTCACAGCAAATTGTTCAAAAGGTTACATAAGATGGCTTGGAATGTTAGTAGCAGTTCCACCAAAGCTAAGTAAAATGCTTTTCTGCATGTAAACACAAGCAATCATTTTGAAGAATGTAAGGTGTTTTGGGTTCAATTGGTCAACACGATACATGTGCACACATTTATCTCTATCACCATTGGAATCTGTGGAGCGTTCTCTCTCCCTCTTACTGTCTATAGATTGAACCTGACACATAGTAGAGACTCACCCTTAGGAATTTTGAGGGCCAGTTCTGGACGGAGCAGATGTGTCTGCTCCCCTGATCTCCTTTCCGCCATCCCAGCTGTGTTAAGAGAGAAGAAAAAGTTTATCAACAAATGGACTCACGCTAACTGTAGGTTACGCAGTCATGAAAACGCTCTAACACCCACTCATTACCCCTCCACATTTCCCTGAAAGTTTTATTTAGACATTGATATGGTGGTGATGCAGATTTGTACAGTGCAAGCGTCATTCTTCTGGGTGAAGCTTGTAGCGTTAAGGATACGTACTCCCTGCTTTTGTGCTGATTGTGTTTTTCTGATGTTTTTGGTGCCTCAGCCCTGCCTGTTCTAAGTGTTGGAAACATATCATTTTGGGAGGGCTGCGGAAAACTAATCAGGTTAGACTTACACTCTCTAGGTTTTTGGGGACAAGAGAAATAACAATCCTCCTTTTTACATGGCCCCTGTACACACCTCTAGGCACCTCCCTCCTGTTGTTTGACCCCACAGCAGGCAGCTTGCTATGGAGGCACATGAGATGAAGCCAAGCACCCTGTGCCTGTTCAGGCACTAGGCTGTGAGCCAGCCTTGCCCCCCTCCAGACTTGTATAAAGTACTCGAAATTTCTACTTGAGTAAAAGTACAAGTGCTCGATCAAAAAGTGACTTGAGTAGAAGTGGAAGTGCTCGCAGAAAAAGTTACTTAAGTAGAAGTACTAAAGTATTCAACATTTTTTTTACTTAAGTATTGTAAGTAGTTTTTTCAAAAAATTTGCTACTTAAGTACTAAAAGTAAAAAGTACCAGTAGTTTTGAAAAAAAAATTCTACTCAAGTACTGAAAATAGAAGTACAAGTACTGTGTTATGTAGTTATTAAAGAAAGAAGTCAAAAGTTTGAACATCATATTGTTTTTTATTATTTCAAATGATTTATTTAAATGATTAACCTGTGTTTGTTAGTAGTTTCTTGATGCACTTTAAGCGCTGTAGCACCATTTGTTTGTTTCATATTTTCTTTTTAATGGAAAGATTTGGTATAGCAGCTTTTATTATACACAGCCTTTATTTTCGTATGCGCTGATTTACAAATGACATTATACACATTTTTTTGAGCTTTATGCAACCTGCCATCTACTGTTCTGGCAGTGGTAATTTTTTTAAAAGTAACGAGTAACTATGCAGCACAAAAAAAAATACTTGAGTAGAAGTATTGAAATCATCGAAAAAATGTAGTGAAGTAAAAGTAGAAGTAGGAGAAAAAAGTTCTACTCTAGGAAAGTACAGATACCGCATTTCGGTACTTAAGTATAGTACTTAAGTAGTTCTACTTCGTTACTATACATCTCTGCCCCCCTCCCTTCCAATGGTCTCAATGATTAGGAGTGACAGCATCAGGAGGCAATATTGGCATGCTGTCACCTCAGTTAAGGAGGAGGGGGAGTCTGTTCCAGACAAGTATTAGTGCAAAAATTTGGACCGTAAAAAATGGTCCCAGTAAGTCTTAGGGGGAATATGCACACCTATCACTTGGAATACTAATGCATAGAATGCATTCACATAAAGAACCCGCTGCCTTTAGAACAACTTGAAGCCTGAGCGGGGACATACACAGTTAGCATTTCTCCACTTACTAAGTAGACACATTACTGGAAAAGCACACAACTTACCATCATCAGGTTTTTTTGGGGCCCCTGAAGTGGATGGCGTGGCTGGCTCTGGAGAAACTGCACAAAAAGAACACAAATTGTGAACTGGAATGTGGTACATTACCGAGGAAGAGTATTTATGAAAGATTGACAAACACACATTTTCAGTGTTGACTAAATCAGGACATGATTAAATTACAATGTCCCCAAAAAATTTACAAGTACAAAGCACACCATTTCCAATGTAGAGAAACTAACACCAATTTAGAATAGGGTGGCTTGAGATAACTTACAAAAGATAACATGTCCTGTAATGCTCCCCAAAACCACCTTTCAAACATGAAGGTTAAGCAAGAGTGTTTCATGACCAACCTTCCTGTCACATATAGCAAAACTACACTTGCTTTGACTCCAACTTAGATTATCCTAGATACACATCATCCTAGCACACACAATTCATGTGAGAATCTAATTTTAGGTACTTACAGACTAGTTCAGGGGAGCCTGGAGTGGGGGAGGATGGGGGAGACCCTACATGGGGGGATGGTGTCCCTTCATGGGGGGATGGCGTTGTATCTCCTAGAAACACAAAGACACAAATACAATCCTTGAACAAAAGCTATTTGATAAAGGCACACAGAAAGTAGTCTGGAAACATTGAAGGTAGTAGTTACAGTGGACTGGGTAAGCAGTGGCCCCTCTTCCCCAGTCCTCCACAACAAACATCCTCAATGTCAGCTGCTACAAAACCCCAATGTCAAAATATATATATTACAGCCCTTATATTTACCAGGACACATTGAACACACAAACACATGTAGAATACTTACTTCCCCTTTGAGGAGAGCCCAGGTCCTCATCCGAGTCGGACCAATTGGCCTCTTCTTGGCCAACAGTTTGTTCCTGGCCCGGATCCAGGCGACTTGGCCCTGCCTGAGGCTCCTCTCTTGCTGAAGTTACATCAACCACAAAAGAAAACAAAACAAACAATCATTCCTCCAAGTTCGACCTAATACACAACACAACAGCACATCCACATTACTTACAGGGGGCCTGAGAAGGCTGAGCCTCCACATCCTGATCACTGGTTTCTAAAATAAAAGAAAAACATTATATATTATTTATGGACACAAATAGGCAGTAACCTCTCATCATGCTAGCACCATACTCAATGCCCCTACAATTCAGAACATAGAAGTGCACTTACACCAATGAGATGCATTGACCATGTTTTAAAACAGGAGGGCACCATGCAAATTAAGCGGGCGCCTAAGGCCTCGCACCTACAGGGGCCTTGCGGCCAGTGGCGGAGCACCAACATTTCGAAGGGCGCAGTCAGGGAAATCTCCCAAGTAAAAGATTGCTTTCAATCCTCGGATCAAAAAGTTGCAGCAGTGTGCTGCAGTCCCTTCACTGCGTCTGCCAGGTGTCTGTTGTCCGCTGACACTTACTCCTCCTTCTCTGCCTGGGGATTGGCCGTCTGATCATGTTATCCTAAGATGTGGAGGAATCGGTAGGTGTGTACCTGCACCAGTAGGAAGTGACTGGCCGGTCAACTCACTCTGCTATCATCAGTTGTTGCTCTGGGAGGAGAGCTCCGCCCTGGACCCGGAACATACAGGTAACCAGGCCCAGACTTGATATTTTGCAGGCTGGTCATAGATTTGTTGTGTCCACTATGCAAAGTGGTTGAGTAGCCCCAGGGAAGTTGGAAGAGTCTGAAAATGGTTGGTGGAGGAGGAGGAGAAGAAGGCCCTGGGTGGCTGGGGGACAAGGAGAGGGCCCCTGGGGCTTTTCTAGAGGAGGAAAGATCCACAATGACGCCAGAGTCAATTGCCAAGGAAGAGAGTGGAGCTGAGCAAGTCCTGCCTATCTGACATGAAAGCCAAACATGGTGTAGATGGAGCCCTTTGCCCTACACAATGACAGCACCAGAGGTGGAAGGTGAGTGGTAGCGGGTCTTTGACATTATAGAGCATATGGACTCTGTCCATTATTGGTAGTTTTGTTTGGAGTTGTCCTTTTGATGTTTAACTGTGTTGTTTTTGACCCGAGCTGTGAGGGACTGAGGTATGACAGCCCACTATGCTGAGACTTATAGTGCCCTAGAATGTTGAGGACTGAGGAATCCTTAGTCCCTAACAGAGGGCACTACAAGTCTTAGCATAGCAGGCAGTATTTCCTCATTCCCCTACAGAGAGGATTACAAGTCCAAGCAGGTAGCCTTCTGCAGTGGGACTTGTTGTGCCCTTGACTGTGGTGGACTGAGGAAGGGAAGTGTAAGAGGGTCTCTGTAAGCTCAGATGTATGGGGGAGCTTTGGGGACCACAGAGTTCCCTTTTACACCAGAGTCCCCAGCTTCCCCCCTCAAATAATGGTTCCCAAACTCTCCTTATATCAGAGTCTTCACACTTCCCTCTTACAGTGTAGTAAGTCTGGAGACTCCGATGTAAAGGGGGCTCTGTAAAATGTGATTAGAGATTAGAAATTTCTATCATTTTTATTTTCTACTTACGATCCACAATTTTCAGCTGCTCAAATGGCTCGCTGCCTCTGAATGCGTATTGTAGTGTGGCCGTCCTCCTCCTCCCCTTCTTCACCAAAAGCACAAGAGGGTGCCGTCCGTCCGCTTTGGCTAGAAGCAGAAGAAAAAAAAGAAACATAAAAAATACGAATGTACATAGTAGTATTAAAGGTTGTGAAGAGACACTTGATGGAGGTAGGAAAGGTAGGAGCGAGAGGGAGGGGGGGGGTGTTGGTATTAGTGTTGTTGCATAGCTAAACACATGTCCACCTACCCAAAAAATTGTAACCTATCTGGTCACATGTAATGTATATTTTTACTTACCGGAGAT